>NW_008690482.1:1075-15975 GCF_000695815.1 Acanthisitta chloris | reverse complement strand
GGGCAGCAGGGGTGCACAGTACGATACACAGCTATTGCTAAGGTAATGGCTGAGCCAGGAAAGGATGTGCTATAAGGAAATGTCAGCATGAATATTTCATATGTTGACCCTTTTTGTAGTTTCAACATCTTAAAAGACAGTGACTGTAATTGACATAAGACTCTGGGTAGAGAATGTAATTTCTGTCCCAGGAGACTGACATATATTACCCCAAAAATGCAGCTCCAGGCTATGTTCTGCAAGGTGACATGCATTGCTCCATGTATTCACTGAAGGAGCATCATCATTATCTGCCTGAACCTTAATTTCCCATAGAATATCACCCCTGTGCTTTTTTCTTTCCAGCTAATGTTGCAGTTTCATATATAAGGGCACTTCTGGAACAGAAAGGTATAATAAGACTCAGTAGATGCAGGTTGAAACCAGACGAGTTCAGACTACAAATTAGCTAAGGCATTTTTGCTTATCAGTGAAGGTAAGTAAATATTAACGAGGGCTGTAGTGGATTTTCCACAATTGGAAAGCTTAACATTATAATTGGTTGTTTTTCTAGCAAAAAAACACTGCTAATGAATTTTGCATAGGAATTAAGAGAGGGACATTCTTTGGTCTGTGTTATGTACAAGACCAGACTAGTCCCTTCTGGCCTAAGTTGTTGATTACTGTAAAGCAGACTCTCCTGCCCCCAATAAAAAGAAATTTGTCAACTGAAAGCTAACTACAAATGCCTCAGGTTCTTGCAAAACCCTTTTATATTGAAAGTTATTTCCCTGGCTATAGTCTGTGAAAAATAACATCCTACATACAAGATATGCATTGGAACCCTTTAAATTCTATGCCCTCTGGTAGTTGGTGCAGTGTCTAATGGACACATCAAGTGTAGGAATGAAAACAATATGTGAAAAGGTTTATGCACTGACCCTAGCATAGGCTAGTATAGCTTCTTTTCCATGTTTTGACATCAGAGTCCCTTCTGTCCTTACCTATGAAATCTTTCAAGCAGGGTTCTCGTCTGCCTGCACCCCAGGCTCCATGGAGGTGCCAAGACCTTGCATTTTTGGAGTGCAGAACTGAGGTGCTTCTGCTCTCTGGGCTATCTGAGCTGTCTCACTGTTGCAGAAGCATTTCAGCAAGGAACTGTTGCCAAGACCAGCTCTCTGCTCCATACCAGCAGGGCTTCACTACCAGACATATTCCTCGTGCCACTCCTATAGCATGCAAGGAGCACATAAAGGAATAAGATGACCGATTGACCTCATCCATCAAGTGAGCCAAAGTACCTGCATCAATTGCCCCTTTTGTCCAAGCAATCCAAGTCATGAAGTTCACACACCAGAGGCTTGTAAACTGAGCTCTGTGTGCACTTATAGCACAGAGTTTTCTTTGAAGGGTCTAGGAAAGAGCACCTTCTAGGTGATCTAGGAGAAGGCAGTTAGCCAGGCAATCTCTCCCATGAAGAAATGCCCTGTTGACCATGAGTGAGGTTGTGTGCTCTTCTCATCCACCCAGCCACTCAGGGAGCTGTATTTTCAACACAGGCACAGAGCACTAAAGGACCTGGAGACTACTCTTGTTGCTGCAAGTTAGGTACCTACTGAAGTGCTTTGCTGGATCAAAGCCCTTGGATGAGAGACTTCTTCACCAAATAGTACATCCCATTGTCTCATGTGTCTCATGCCTCTTCACACCAACATATACAGTCACTTCCTCTCTAAAAGATGTAATGGGAAAGTCATATGTATCAAGTAGAATATGGAAGAATAAACCCCAAAGTTGGCCTTTACCTTGCTTTAGTTTCATCAAAACATCTTTGTTGTCATCAAAGGGAAGTTGTTCCAAGTCAACTTAAATATTAACGTAGGCTAAAATGCAGGATAGACCAAAACAAGGGAAACATTTTACTAATCTATAAACTAGACAGAGCAAGATGCCAATGGGGAATAATGCTAAATGGGCACTTTAAGCTGCTCTGTGGAATGTGAGTTTGATCAATTCAGTCCAAGCCACATTAGTCTCATAAAAGCCGAGAGCAGCATTTTCTCCCAAGGGTTTCCTTTGAGGGATATTCCTCTCAGAGTGAAGTATCATAGAGGCAATTAAGGATGATAATATTTTTTGCATATACTAAGCAACTGATGAGTCAACATTGGTCAAGACATACTTGCATCATTATTTTTTTTAAATGCACTTCTGAGTTCACAGTATAGTTGTTGCCACCAAGCTGACAGAAGTAGTAATGACTAGTGAAAATTATTGTACCAATGACCCCATGAACTACTTTTGACAAGCAAATACTTTCCAGGAAGCTAGTAGGGAAAAAAATAGTGTTCTCATTAATAGCCTCTGCTCTTTTTCAGGTGGAAGACAAGGTGCATATGTTATGAGATTTTCTAGCATCATTGGCACATTCTTACTCTTCCCTCCCAGATTAATGGGCATTAATGTTCCCAGGTCTCAGTGATGGTTGCAGACTCATTACAGGTGCTGCTTTGCTTGTATATCATTGCTGTCCCGCAAGCATATAATTTATTGCTTAGAAAGGATTTCTGGATATTTTCCCAGATGTAAAATCACAGAGGCTTATATTTAGTGCTCCAGCTGACGACATCCTTACCTGCATACATTCTCTCTCTCTCTCTCTCACATACATGCACTTGGCTTTGAACTCTGACATTTATCTCATGCCATAAATTCCTTCAATTAGGCAACACAGGGCATTAGTATAATTGTTAGTCCCAGCCTGAATTCTCTTTTGGAATAGCTAAGTAGAATTTTAGTAAGGTTGGTGTAGTTCATATCGTATATATAGTCTGCTAATAGGCATTTAAGGAGTTATTGGGCAGCTCTTGCTACGGTAATGCTCTTGCTTCAAGGTTATTTATATGAAAAGGTGTCTAATCTTTGTAAAGAAAAACTCTGCATACCTCTGTGTTTCCTGCACGAAACCATAATGCATTACCTTTCCCTCTGAAGTTGTCATCTTGGCTTCTCTATATGAATTTTCAGCCCATTAGGAAAATTCAAGCAGGCCTAAAAACAAATGAAAAGAATTATTCAAAGATGCCCTTGAAAATTCAGGGCCACAAAATGGGAACAAAAAAACACCCCAACATGATCAGAAGCCGTCCAGTTCTGGACTTATTTGCTTATGTCAGACTATTTCATCCTTTAGAATGGCAAGATGATCCCATGTTAACTAAAATCTGGGAAATCCATGGCATCACTCAGAAAGATACAGTTCAGAGGAAAGTGAAACTCACATGATGTTACTAACTATCCAGTTCAGCTTTGCAGGGAGAATTTTCCCCTTGTGACATATGAAGGAACACAGAAGGATCTGGGAAAGCCACCAAGCACCACTGGATCATCACAAGGTAGAACTTCCATCAACATTATTGTCTGTTAGTCAGCCCTAAATGTTTTGCTTTAAGTTATATGCTAACTCCCAGGGCCAGAGCATCCATACAGCTCATAGATGATGGTAGGGACAAAGTGTATACCAGTCTTGTTTTTTTGACAGAGAGCCAAGAAACCATTTTTCCCAGTTGATGGAATGAGGAATTTTAGAGCAGCAGAATTCACATGCCTCCTGTCCCAACACATTGCTAGGAGAGCCTAAGAGCTCTACAGGGCAGCCCATCTTCATTGTATTGATCCCTGTTGCAGCAAGCATGACAGGGAAACACCTTTAATTAATTAATCACCCACTCTCTGGTTCATCAGTTATTGCCGAGTCACAGCTGTTTGGCTACTAAAATGCTGTTTTGTCAGATGTTTTCAACAGCCTTTTCTACACAATCCAGCATTGTTTTGCATGGAAAGGGCAGTGGACTTGCTTGGTTAGGGTGACTTATTCCAGACATGGAGTATTTGCACCCAGAGCAATAATTAACATACTCCCAAGATGGCATGGAAAAGGGGAGGTGGGGGTGCTGGGAGACTTTCCATTGCTTTGGGATAATAGCCTTAGTCACACTTTACAGTGCCATGCCATTTCCACAAATTTATCCATAGCGAATCATTTGTTTCTAGGGTGATTCATGCCACGGCTGCTTCCCGTCTTCCTGGGGGCTTTCTGCAGCATGAGGCTTCTCACAGTCTCAGCAAGACCCATGCCTGAAGAGGGCTGTCACCAGCTTCCAGCCTGGGATTCTTTTCTGGCGAGAGCGGGTGATAAGGGTGTCAGGCTGAACAATGGATGCTCCTCCACAAGTAGATTAGCCTGGCCCTGCGGAACATCATGCGTCTTTTCAGGGATGCTGTCAAGAAGAAAACAGCAGGTCAAATCCTTGGTGAGAGCAAATTAGCCCAGCTGTGTCAGCTGCACTGTGGTTGGCAGAGCAGCACCAGCTGATAGGAGTTGGGGATCTGACATTATCTGCCTAGGAAAAACAGTGTGTATCTGGGGTTTGAACAATGCTGGAGAAGGGATTACTGGAATCAAAAGGAACCTAAGCTTTTTGCTCACTTTTCACCACTTGTGCTGTTTCCCATACTGTCTGCTACAGCACTGATGCTGGGCAGGTCTGGCCTCTGTAAATGCATTTTTGGCTTTCATGGGATTGCAAAATGACCACTGTAATGAGGCTTTCTCACTAAGATTGGAAAAAGCTGCAAAAGGTTCTCAAGCATACTGAATTTCTATTACATGGAAGGCTGCATCCTGACCCTGCTCTCCTCTGCTGAGGAATAGCAGCAGCAGAATTTGTCCCCTATGACACCTCAGCCCACTGGCACCCACCAGGGACCCCCAAAGGGTGTGATGCTGCTGCAGCTCTGCTACAGGGGCAGCACAGAGAGGAGAGCATGGACCCTCCTACCCCCCTGCTAGGCACAAACATGATGTTCTCTGCAGGAATGTCAAGTGCATTTTGAGGACTGACAGAAATGTCATAGCGCATCACAAGTGCTTTCATCCCCTCACCAGAAATAAAACACATGTCAGGTCACAGAAGGTTGTTTTCGTTCTTACCAACAGTGCCGGCTGTTGTCTGGCTGTGCAGGACCTCTCAGCAAAGGCATTCTTTTGCCAAGGAAGCAGCATCAACCTACATGATTCTGTGATTTTATGAAAGTGCTTTCTCTCTCTCTCAAAGGTCTGGGGGCTTTTTCGGTCACTCAAGCCTTAAATAAAAAGTCCAGCTCACTCGAGCCTGTTGCTCCAGATACAGCTTAATTTGCTGAGGTTTTGGTATCACTCACACCAGGAATTTTCTAGCTTTCATGGATTGTGGCCAAACTTTTTGCACAGTTTGTCCTTCAGAAGTTCCCAGATGTCTCAGCTGACACTTCCCTGGCATATATTTCAGGGGAAGAAAGATGTAAAAAAAACCCTGTCACTCATCTGATGGGATTTTTTTCTTGCTACAGTGCTATAATAGTGTTGATAAATACTGAGGAAAATTGGCATCAGCTCCACTTCTCTGTCTGTCTGCCAGGACATGTCCAGCTTCAGTTTGCTGGGTGATCTGAAAACTTTGTTGGCAGGTGGCCTGTATGGCATTGTCCACAGTTTTGGCCTGCTCTTTTCACACTCATTTTACATCCAGAATTGAGGGTTTCCCAGAAGTTATCTTGGATTCTCTGACGCTGTGCAGACAGCATACTAACAATCATGTTTAATGGTAGGTTTCCAATTAATGCTTCTTACTCAGTGATCCTGTTGCCAAAGGCTGTTTGTTTTATTAATTCTGTGGAAAATCTGCCCTGATCGTTTGCCTGGATCTGTTCAGTACCTAAACTGTGAAATCAATTTTAATAGGCCTTAGGGGATGTGTATGTATATCCCATGGTATATCCTCAAGTGTGTCTGATTCCCAAATGCGGTAAATCACGCCCATTAGTTTGGAGCTAATATTTTGCATGATAAACTGGGCACCATGCATTTATGAACCAGAAAGTGTCTGAAGTTTCTACAGATTCAGTTAATAAACAAACTGTTGAGCACTGAAACAGATCCACATATTTTTGGTAGATCAGCTGGAGGCATATGTTTCATACTGATGCAGGTTTCTATTAGCCTTCTGATTCTGGATGCATTTGAACCTGGAAATATTTGAGACTTTCCACAAGAGTGTTTCTGCCTTACATCTTTCCAGAACAAGCAAAGTGGCTTGTCCCATGCAGGGATGGTCAGGAGACAGCTCAGAGAACAGAATACCTGATGCCTCTGAGCTCACTGAAGACCCTACAGGATGTAGGGGCTTGTTCCATTGCATTTGGCCAAACATTCTTCTCTCTGCTCTTAAGTATCCAAACACTTGGGGCTTTAGCTTCTGGGATTAGTGATCACCCTCTGCTCCAGCTGTGACACTGTACAGCACAACTGAGTCTAGTACGTTTACATGCTACTACACAGACACTTCCCCAGATACAATGATCTGCCTAGAAAAAGGGATGCATTTCCATTCTTCCTGGCTGAAAAGCTGAAACTTCAGGTGACAAGAGCTGATGGCAAATTAAGACTGCACATATTAGGGCTTAGTCAGAGGAAGGCACACAGCTGTAATGTTAACTATTTTCCTGTTATACCCATAGTCTTTGTGTCTGCAGGCTCTTCTGGGTTCTACACAGGTGCTGCATTCCCGTGTGTTTCCTCCTCAGACATGGTCAGCAGCAACACATCTCTTTGTGTAACCAATACTCTGGTTACTGCAAGTAGGCAGGATGATGCATGTGGGTTTTTTATTGGTAGTTTTTGGAACAATCAGTCACAGTTCTCTGCTGCCTCAAGTGAGCATCAGTCCCGCTGTTAGTAATTTGATTTCAAGGTGAGCTCATGGACATGGCAAGTCCCCAGCACAGTAATTACTTGGGGTGCTTAAGAGCAATGTGAGCTCCTGGAAAATTTGATAGAGTACTTATTATATCAGAAAGGTTTTTAATGATTACTTTCTGTATAAAGATAGAGGAACAAAATAAGGCATATATTCTGCATACATCCTGAGTGTTGGCAAATAAATTTTCCTTGCATGAGGGGCCTCATGGGTGCTCTGAAAAGAAATACCTCAGTGCTCACAGGAGCTGTGGCTTAGTCAGAGTCAACAAGCGAATGCATATTGGTTGTGGCACTACCTCAATTCTGTATGTCTCTACTTTCAGAGCCTCAGTTTCTTGCTCTTCATCTCTCAGCACCAACAGAGCATCAGTCTTCTTTTAAACAGCCCTTCCTATGCCAAATCCCAACTCTCTAATCAAAAACCTTCCTGTTTGTTTTTGTTTTTTTAATATCCTCTGTTGCCTTTCTGTGATAGACAAAGGTCCCTGTTTCAGTTTCCTTGTATAGTATTCCCTTGTTCATTCTGGTAAATTAAGTAGAGTGTGAAAGTGTTTCCAAGACCGAGGTCAGAATGATCTTCTTGCTCCAGACAGGCATTTGCCAAAGAATGTTTTAAAATAAACCAACCCTTATCCCCCAATGGCATATAACCCAGAACTTTTCTGTGGCCCTTTTCACATTTTCCAAGCTGCTAGATTTTATAAATTTTCAACAATTGAGCTCCTAAGTGCATGGGAACTTACTAATACATCCAAATTCAGATGATTGTAATTTAAATGGGCAAGTGGGTATCACAACATAATGTCAGGAAACAAGCCAGGGCTTCCATTTTAATGTTGCATTGAAATAAATGTATTCCAGTAATATTATCGAAGGTAAACTGCAGAGGTGTTGGGATGTGATGGATTTATATACACCATGCACTTTTTATAGGAAAATATCCTCCAGAATCTTGTATTATAAACATAAATCATTCAGAAATATCTTCACTTACAGGTTTGACACTTCATAAAGTATAACTTCCTACAAAATGAGAGGTTTTGAGAGGATCTTCTTTTTGAGAAGTGTAAATAGTCATATCTTGATATTACAAAACTGAGCCTTTCATTATAGTAGAATTATCTGGAATCCAAATGCAGTGGTCCTGAATTTGCTCTGTTCTTCAAAAGGATAAGGAATATATCCCTTGCATAGCAAATAATTTAAAGTCCAGTTTCTAAGCCTCTTTTTAGAGTTAATAGAGCTCTTTCTCAGCCTGAGGACTTCTGGTGATGAGTGATAATCTAACTACTTCATATCTTCATTCCAAAAAAAACCAAACTCTCCGAACTTTTATGTACTGATTGTTGTCTTTTCTCATGGCATTTTGGCAAACAGTAAGATTGGAGAGGTCCATGCTTGGTCTTGGGTAACCATGCACCTCTGTCAGTATGAGGTGCCTCATCTGCACGAAAGCTGAGCTCATTCTCCTGCTGCTGAAGAATACTGCAGTGGCACCATTTACTTCAAGGGGAATTGGAACTATGGAGCATCTTCTGAAAAACTGGGCTGCTCATATCCCATGCATATATGTAGGCTTGGAAATTTTGGCGAGAGTGCTTGACTTTGCTTCATTCACCTGCACCTCATCTTGTGTAACCAGTGCCATAAGGGAGGGGTGCAATTGCACAAGACAGCACACATTTGTGCAAGAACAGCCACAGCAGGAAACACCTGCATTCCAGCACCCCCAGCAAGCCATCTTAGTACCATCTGTGGGGCTTTCTAAATTACAGATGGTCTGTGATTTTTAAGAGAGTTCCTTCTTCCCAGGCAACAGTGTTTGAAACACTGCCTGTAACAGCATTTGCTTGTCCGCTGCTGTAAAACAGATTGATCAATCCACTAACACGTCCTTTGGTTCCTAGAGCAATTTCACATGTATGTCCATTTCTGTCCCATAGTCTTATCCATGGCAATTCTACACCCCCTCCTAAAGTGAAGAGAATGTTGTGACCCACATGAAGCCTGTTCACTGCAAAGGAGAGAGGTCTGATGCAGCAGGACAGAGAAGACCCCAACAAGGAGCCAATCCAGGTGCTGGGAAGGAACAGTGACCCACTCAATCTATTGATCTCCTCAAGGTCAGTAGATTTGGGCTATTCAGGTAGCTTACTCAGGTAAAATACATTGCTCTTCCTTTCTTTAAGATGTTCTTCAGTGCTTAAGCACTACACCCGTTGGCTCTTCTGTGCCCACCTTAAATTATCCTCTCTAAAACCAGTGTTGAAAACCACTTATCCTCAGTCTCTCTTTTGCCAATAAGTAAAACAAATGACCATTTTAATACTTTAGATACATTCTTACCAAAAAAAATTAACAAAGAGAAGTCTCCAACATCATCTTAGATGAACCCAGTATGTTTAGAATGCTGATCTGCTTTATTAGCTTCAGTATTTTTCGGAAATGATAAAACTAAATTCCCACAAAAATAAAATACTGGCTGTCATTTCTAAGTGACTGTTTTTCCTGATTTAGGAACTAGATTATGTAGAACAGATGGGGCCAAATTTTGTTCTCATTTGCATCAGCCTAAGTCAGTTTATTTCAATGACAGCAGTTCTTAGCACAGTTATAAGAGATGCCACTTTCAGGAGCTCCTGGAACATCACAGCTCAATAGCAAAAAGAAAAAAAAAAGCCAAATGAATGCTTTCAAGTCTCTTTGGTTAAATAACCAGTAAAATAAAACAATTTAGGAAGTATATGGTGGCATCACTCAAATCATGTTACCACCGCCACACTATGAAGGTGTGAAAATGTCAAAAAAACAGGAAATACAGTGAATAAATCAAAGGGCAATGGCAGTGCACAGAAAAGCACCAGGGAAAAAAAGAAAGAAGCCACAGAGACACACCAAACAGAAGGAGAAATATCACAGAGTACAGACAAGGAAAACTTCTTGTTCAACTTGAATCTATGTTCTAGTTTTAATAAGCAGTTTCTTATACCTCCTTAATACGAACACAGAACTTCTACCAATGTGTGTATGTAGATGTATATGTATAAATCTATATAAATCTATACAAATTTTATATATATATAAAAATTTATATATATGTGTGTGTGTGAGTGTGTGTGTGAAATTAGCCACACATCTTAAAAATATAACTGGGGTTTTAACATAAATATTGCCTGATGACTAAATGTCATGAAACAAATCCATTTATTCTATCAATGTTTATGTGGCTGATTTTCTGAACACATGACATGCACACAGATGAACAGGCATATTTTCTTGATGTTCATGTTTGCAGTTGGCTGTTTCAGGTTTGTCTGTATCTAAGGATGGGGTACCCAGGGAAAGCAAAGGCATGGGGTCAGAGGAGGAACACAAAGGATTTCAGAGGCATGGCACAGGAAAGCCAAGGAAATCTGCTTTATTGAGGACATCTACTGTTCTGGCCTGAAAAAAATACACATTACCAAGCCCACATGTACATCACAAGGCTGTAGTGCAGCTCAGCTCTGCTGGACAGAACTCCCAGTGTTGTAACATGGACCCATACTGCCTGGAGGAATTTATCTGGCCACGTATGGTAGGTGTCCTCCTGGGGTACAAAAAAAACAAACCACACTGAAAAAAAGCAGCCAGCTGCAGTGAAAATGGAGGAAATGTGCCATGATATTCCTAGGAGCAGAATTTAGCCTTCCACTATGGAAAGATCTTACATTTTGCAGAATGGCCAACAGCATGGCGTGGGAACCTCATACTGGGAGCACCAGCATGGAGGCTCACAGGACCATGTCAAGGCAGTTCTGGTGGAAACTGTGTGTCCCTGCAGCACGGTGGGAAGGAGTAACAGTCCTGATCAGGCCATTTTCAGAGGAATGAAACTATTTGGAAAAACTGTTTCTGGGCAGAATGCACCTCTGCCCAGGCAATATTCAGTCTGCACTGGATTTCACACTCAATTTACCAGCCACAGGCAGGTATCTTAATTCAGTCCTGCCAGTGCTGTCAGCACCTGCCTTGCCTCCAGCCAGAAAACCTTCAGTCTCCACACACACATGTCCAGTATAAAAAGGTGGTTCCCCTTGGAGACCTGCCTCACCAGCGCACAACATGGTCACTGGTGTGTCCTGCTCCACCCAGCCCACACTGATGAGCAGGTGACTTGGTCAGCAGGTGTGGGATGGGATTCAGTGGAAACAAGCTTCCCCCATTACTCTCAGTTCCCCTTTGCCAGCCACAGAGGTTTTGAGTTATTCCTGTCTATTGCACCAAAGCGCAGATTATTAGCGGATGTGTCAGCCTGTAATTTGTTTCACAATGTGAGCCCGTATGCCTGAGTGGTTCTGTTCCCCTTTCTTTCAACAAAGCCAGTCCATCCTTTAATTCAATTACAGCCCTTTATAGCTGACTTCCTCACAGATCCCCAACAAATCATCCTCTTTGGTTTGTGGATGATAAGTGTACTAGCACCTTGGATTCTTCAACTCAATTTTTATGCAAGCTACAAAGATAAGGGGACCACATTTTCTTCAATGAGCACACCCTGACCCTCTGAGGTGCCAAGCTCCTGTTCTGCTCCAGAAACCCCCCTTTGATTTAGAGAAATGAAATGTTCCTCAGCATATGCTCAGCACTCTCAAGACCCCACAATTAAGTCATTTCCTGAAGGCCACTAAGTGAATCAGAAACAGTGCCAAGAACTTAATACAGCTTCCTGAATCCATCCCCTGCTAACCATGAGAACAAAAACATGCTCTGTTTACACAGAAATTAAATGACACTGAAGTTTTACTATTGCATGATTGTGTCCCATTTGTAATTATTTTTCCTCTTGGCTCTCTTTTCCCCACTTCCATCTGGAGCTTTAATTTCCCTGTTGAAGCTGCATGTTCTCTAGAGGTCCCAAAGTATGAATCACGGCCACTGGCCAGATCTGGGCCCCAAAGGGCTCTCTGTGCCAGCATAACCCTCTCCCCCAAAGGAGATGTCACCTTCTCCAGCCTCTTCTGTCTTTCTCCCAGATCCTGCACTGGGTTTGTCTGGAGTCTTACTCCAGGAGAGGAGAGGCTGAAAATGGAAGAGGACACCCTCTTCCTCATCTCTCTTTGACATCAGGGTCTTCTAAAGACAGGATCCACAGCCAAGACTGGGTGCTGCTCTTGGGCAAAGTCTTCTCTCTTCTGTCAAAACTAGGGAAGAGAGACATGCTTTAACCCAGTGTTCTCCCTTTGCAGAATCTGCTCTGTGGAATGAGGTGAAGATTCAGGGTTGGGGAGAAATTCAACATCCTGCAGTCCAGAAATTGAACTGGAATGACCTCAGAAATAACAGTCTAGACCCAAGCAACATAAGGGAGTACTGCTGAGCTTCTGTTTATGTCATTTCCACCCCTATCTCTCTGGCATATGGCCTTTTCCTCTCCTATCTGCCATCAGAACTGATACTGGCTATCAGACTCTCATAGGGGCTTTTCCTGCCACTGTACAATTTGACTTTTCTCACCTATGGCTGCTGATCCAATACTGTAAGATCTCTGCTTCTGAACCACACTACCTTGCATGCTCCCATACAACTGAAAATGAACCCACATCCCATTGGCATTTGCTCCCCACATTGCTGCTTTGAGACTCCTTTGTCACTCCTGGCACTGCTATCACCTCCTTGGGCTTGCCATCTCTTCCAAGGGAGCACAAGCCATGGTAGTGCTGGTCCCTAAATGTATGGCATTGGCTGAGGGTGGGAGTTTGCACAGTCTGTGCAGCTTATGTTTTTTATATAGTCTGTCAGAGATTTCACACCAATTTCTGCCTCAGGTCTGCTACAAGGCATGAGGTCTTAGAGAACTGCCCGCTCTCTGTGAGCTGGGGACCTTCCTCTCAGGCTGTGTTTTGATTGTGTTGTCAAGGGTTTAGCCTTTACCGGGTGTTTTGCTCTACAAACTCAGCCTAGTCTCCTACCAAGAGTTCAACATTTTCCCAAAATTTCAATGTTGGCTCATTGAGCCAATCACTTACTTCTCTGTGCTTTCACCATGCTTTTGGTTTGTTGGTTTGCCACTTGCAAACATATTGCTCACATTTCATGGGCTGCCACGGCCACACACAAAAATACTCATAATACAGTTTCACATCTAGCTGCATTCCCTTAAATTAAGTGGAAACTTCCACAATCATCAAACACTTTAGGAAAAACAATGGTCAGAAATTAGACTACTTTGACTTAACTATCTATTTTGGCACCCATTGCTTGCAGCTACAGACTGAGTCATTCTTTAAACTCTCTCTAGTAGATCTTTATATTTGCAGAGAATTTCAGCCCTGGAAGGCAGAAAGCTTTCATACTTCCTTTCAGGGAATATTATCACTTTCTTTCAATCTTGGTTCCCTGTATTGCTCAGCAATTGCTCCAAACCCTGAAGTCTGGGCTCCTAGATTGCTTCCCTCCCAGTTCTGGTTAAAATCAGATACATCCTTGAGCCTGACCCTGGTGGAACCTCTTCACAGCATGGGCATCATCTCTAACTGGTTGTTGCACAGACCTCTCAGGAATGCAGTCCCCTCACAAAGGCAAGCCCACAAAAAACCTCTTTGAATATCAGAGATCAGCACTGTTATCAGTGTCAAGGAAGGAACACAGGACCTTTAACACAGATTAAATACAGAACACTGAGGAGAAGCTAGTAGATTCAGTACAAATACTGATTTTTTTGCTCTCTCAATGGGGGAGGAGAGGGAGAAGTCATTTCCAAAGAGGTTATGCCAGTACTCACAATATCATCTCTATTTCAAATAAATCTTCCTAGGTGTCAATAAATGCATTGGTAAGATGAAATTCAAAGCCAAATGACAGCCCCAAATCCATAGATAGTTCTCCCCTCCTCCCTCAAGAAAATAAAAAATAGTACACACTGTACATCAATCTGTTTCTTGGAAAACTGGCATATTGCAACACCCAGGGTTGGCTCAGATGCTTCCATAGCAGCCAGACACTTGCAAGCTCGCACACTGATTGCTGAGGATGGCACCAGGCTTTTCTCCATGGCAATGCAGACCACTTCTGCTCAGCCATCTGTCTTATCCATCACCTTTTAAATTTCACTGCTGTCATTGTCCATGCAATTCTGACATTTCATATGCAAGCTTGCTGCATACAAATCCCCACTGCAGGATTTCTCTGTAAAATTCCAGGTGCTGTTCAGAGATTTTATTTAAATGAAGTAATACATGTGTTATCATCACAGTGAAGATTATATGCTGCTTTTTTTTTTCACACTGACTAAGCCAGTTCAATTTTATATAAGGTTACTTAAGAGATGAAAAATGACAGGCTTACTGAAATGTATTCTGGATTTCTTATACGCACCACTCAAACTGTTAATTCTGCTCCTGGATGCTAAGAAGTTATATAATGATTATAATTACCTTGCATTTCTATGGTATTTTCATGTCATGAGCATGTTGTGTGAGCTGAACATGGAAATAAATGGAAATGCCACCATTTCCAGAGGTTTTACAGTCACTGTCAGCACTAGCTAGACAATAAGGAATGATAACCTATCTAAATGAAATCCTTGGGGCAGGCTTGTTTGGAATGCAGGCAGCTACAGAACTGCAATTTTCACATGAAAATTTTGAGATTTACTTAAAGCTTCTGCTCTCAAAATCGTGGGATTGCAAAGTTTTTACTGGCTATATCTCTCTTTTGATCTGCAATTCAGAGAAGTTTTAACATAAGGAACTCAGAAGCTCTAAAACAAATGAAAGCACCCCCTGCTACATTCACTTTTAGGTAGTATTACAATTTGAGAAGAAAGGGCAGGCTACACCCCCATTTTCAATCCATGCAGTCAGCAGGCATATTTTTTGAGATTATGGTGAGTGCAACTTGTCACAAAGATACATCCTGCATTAATTAATAGAGGTCTGTCAATCTCTACTCACATGGCTTTCAGGAATCTGTATTTTCAAACAACAAATCTGTGTCTGATCTTTGCTCTAAGTAATATATCACAAAATACCTGAAACCTGAGAGTATAAAATACATTACTCCGTTTCTTACAACCTGTGGCCATTTTGTTATTAATTCTTTGCTTGACTGATTGTTTATATTAAATGTCTGTTCTACCAAA
>NW_008690482.1:0-360 GCF_000695815.1 Acanthisitta chloris | reverse complement strand
CAGCCCTTCTTTCCAGCCTCTCATTCCCCAGTCTGTACATACAGTAAGGGTTGTCCCATCCCAATGCAGAATCCAGCACTTGCCCTTGTTGAACTTCATTCAGTTGGTGATTGCACAGCCCTCTAATTCATCAAGGTCTCTCTAAAGGCCTCTCTACCTTCAAGGGAGTCAACAGTCCTTCCGATTTTATATCATCAATGCATTAGAAAGTCCTTCTTGGCCCTCAAGAAGCAAAATGTTCTCTAGATTTGCCATAGTAGGGGTTTATGGATGTCAGACTATATGGGAAAATCCATCTAAATTTATCATAGATGTGAAATTGCAGAGAATTCATTTACAGAATCATAGAATCATTTAGGT
>NW_008690481.1:0-1767 GCF_000695815.1 Acanthisitta chloris | reverse complement strand
GGGGGGGAGAAGGGGGTGAGGGAGGTGTTGGGGACCTCCCACCCCCCATGTCCTCCCCACCTGAGTCGTGTCCCACCTGGAAGGACTTGACAAAGGTCCAGAGCAAAGTGCGAATTCCTTCGCCCTTGGACAGGAGTTTGACCAGTCGCATCACGCGGAAGAGGCGGAAGAAGGTGATGGAGATCCGGGAACTGTCCTCGGAGCTCTGGGAAAAGGGAGGGTTCAAGGGACCCCCCAAAATGCAACCCCCAAAAAAAATGTCCTGAGAGTCACCCCCAGATTCAGAGGAGCCTCCGTACCTCACCGACGTGGCCCCCGTTCTGTCCTCACGGAGGTGATGGTGGAGATTGAGGTGATGGAGATGGATGGAGATGATGGCGATGGATGGAGATGGTGGAGATTATGGTGATGGAGGTGATGGTGATGGATGGAGATGATGGAGGTGATGGTGATGATGGAGATAATGGTGATGGATGGAGGTGATGGTGATAGAGGTGATGGTGATGGGTGGAGATGGATGGAGATGGATGGAGATGGTGGAGATGGAGATGGAGATGATGGAGATGATGGAGATTGAGGTGATGGAGATGGATGGAGATGATGGAGATGGATGGAGATGGATGGAGATGATGTAGGTGATGGTGATGGAGATGATGGAGATGATGGTGATGGAGGTGATGGTGACGGATGGAGATGATGGAGATAATGGTGATGGATGGAGGTGATGGTGATAGAGGTGATGGTGATGGATGGAGATGGATGGAGATGGATGGAAGTGATGGAGATGGTGGAGATGGTGGAGATGGATGGAGGTGATGGAGATGATGGAGATGGATGGAGATAGTGGAGATGGTGGAGATGGATGGAGATTATGGAGATGATGGAGATGGATGGAGGTGATGGTGATGGAGATGATGGAGATGGAGGTGGAGATGGATGGAGATGGAGATGGAGATGATGGAGATGGAGGTGATGGATGGAGGTGATGGAGATAATGGTGATGGATGGAGGTGATGGTGATGGAGGTGATGGAGATGGATGGAGATGGATGGAGATGGTGGAGATGGAGATGGAGAGAATGGAGATGATGGAGATTGAGGTGATGGAGATGGATGGAGATGATGGAGATGGATGGAGATGGATGGAGATGATGGCAATGGATGGAGATGGATGGAGATGGTGGAGATGGTGGAGATAGAGGTGATGGAGATGGAGGTGACGGAGATGGAGGTGATGGTGGAGGTGATGGAGATGGAGATGATGGAGATGGATGGTGATGGATGGAGATGATGGACGTGATGGTGATGGAGGTGATGGAGATGGAGATGATGGAGATGGATGGTGATGGATGGAGATGATGGCGATGGATGGAGGTGATGGTGATGGATGGAGATGATGGAGATGGAGGTGATGGAGATGGATGGAGGTGACGGCGATGGATGGAGATGACGGCGACGGATGGAGATGACAGCGACGGATGGAGATGACGGCGACGGATGGAGATGACGGCGATGGATGGAGATGACAGCAACAGATGGAGACACAGACGGACATGAGGACGTGGACATGGTGGGATGAACACAGAGTGACCTTCCCTCCCCCCACCCCAAAAAAACCACCTCCCCAGATCCAAGGAACCCTCCCAGATCTTTGGGGGGACTCACATTGACCTCGGTGACAGCAATGTCCACCACACTGCCCACCACGATCAGAGCGTCGAACGTGTTCCACGCGTCGCAGAAGTAGTGCTGGGGTGGGGGGAGAAGG
>NW_008690480.1:311-8781 GCF_000695815.1 Acanthisitta chloris | reverse complement strand
AAAATCAAAATAATGATGAGCCACTGGACTAAAGATCAGAGAGTGAAGAAAGTAGCAACGAGCAAAGTGAAAATTAAGAGGGAAAACTTGCTCCACCAATAGAACTGTTGAGAGAGGTAATTTTTCCTTTATTAAAATAATGAATTAACAACATGACTAAGAATTATGGACTCGGGTAAGGTGAGGCACCAATTGTGCAATGAGCACTTCTTCGTTCTGGTCAAGGTTTGTCAGCAGCATTAGTTACACAGTGTGTCAGCCTTTCATTCCCAGACCTAGACTTACATGTCATTTTGTCTTACGGTGCTGCAAAACACTCATGCTACATTGGGTCAATTCTTACCATGATTTCACAGCAACATCTTCTGATGATAAACATATATTTTGCTATGTTTGCCAAGAAGCAGAAGTTTGGAGGCTTCACACACTTGGTTGCTTGGGTTACAGTTGTTTGTCTCTTGCCTGTCTGATTGCTGTCAGTTAATTGAGTAGTTGACTTTAGGATTATGTTCTTGGATCTCTGTTACTGTTGTCTCCAAGTGACTGCAGCTGATTTCTCCTGGTTCCCTGTACGTTAGGTGTCACAAGGTCCTGCATGCACTCTTTTTTAGGTTGGGGAAGAGAACCTTCATTTCAACTCATGCAATAGTTTTTTTCGTGGGAAATGCAGTAGAGGAGGAAGATGAATAAGGGGAGACAGGATGGCAAAACCCAAAATACTGGCACTTTGATCTAACAAAACCATTGTAGTTTGTACTATCTTGTGAAAAATTACAATTCACAGCCACTGTCTAACAGAATTTTGAAGGATTTAATTAGGGCAGTTTTCACCTCAAAATTTTTCTTCTGTGTCAGATTTTTGAATTTGATTGGGTTTGCTTCACTTTATGGTGCATGTGGTATGCTAAATGATAATAATAAATGTTTTTGTGGTTTACTATTTTGGGGTTTTTTTCAGGTTTAACCTGATGTCTGAATTTTCTATGTTTGTTATTCTTAGTTGATATAATCATTTTATCATAAATACAATCTTTATTTAAGATCTTTATCATCTTATTGTTCTTAAAATGTAATTTTTCTTCTTTCCATCCTGATCTTTTTTTTTTTTAAATTGCAGGCACTAGCTCAAAATGATGATACTCCCCAGGAGCATGGGTTGTAACAGTAAGCTTGATATTCTCCTGGTTCTGAATGTCCATTTCTGATCTGTGTATATGTAAATTTTTTCATTGGTATGGTTGCACTTTCATGACCCATAAGAGGCAGACTTGTCTCTGGGGTGTTTCTTTTGTCATCATACACATGTTTGTAATATATTATGTTGTCAGCTTGCATTTCTGATCTAAGGACCAGAAAATACTGAGTCCAGACAGTTTTTTCCACTTCTTGAAGAAAAGGTATTGATGGGTAAGTCTGAGAATTGCAAGTACAGTATTTATTGTAGAGACATTCTTGCCTTTCACATGGAAACACTGAGAATTATTGTACCAATGGGAACCTGACTTTGTATTTTAAAAGCCAGTAATAGAGAAAATACTTCTATTATGTCTGGATTCTCTACTTATTAAATAGTCTGCCTTGGTCTATAAAATGTCAAACATTCTCTAGTTGTTAATGTTCAATTGCAAGCATTCATTTTACAGTATATAAAGACAGGAACAAAAGAGTCATAAATCTTCCAAATTTAGAAACAGTCTTCTCAACTCTAAACTAGTGGATAATATAAGCTCCCTCAACTGCCACAACATAATATAAACTATCAGTATCCTACCTGGGCAGGAAACTTCCCCGCACAGAATATGTAAAAACTAGTAAAGAAAAGCAGGTTTTAAACTTGCCCAGATAGATTCACAAATGGCATCTGATGGTGCTCTGTCACCTGTGATCATGGCAATTGAATTGTGCCAAGATATAAGTCATGTTTGTCATGGAATGGGTATTAGGCTGAAGAATGTTAACTTCAAGAAGTCCCTTTGAATTCTGTGATATGAGAAGGAAAGAATTACAAATATCAGCTTAATCCATCTTTGGATACTCCCAATCTGGTTTAGATGTATGTTTTCTTCTCTTGAATATTGACTTCACCTTACTGCTTATCTGTGATCAAGACTTTTTGGTCCTGTACCAATTTAGGATATAAGACATACCTGGAACAGGGGGTAAAGAGAGGGGGAATCTTCCATTCTCTTGCCACAGTGTAGATACAGGAAATAGGAATGACAAAAAAAGCTTTAACAGTGGCTTTATTCATCTGAGCATTCTCCCATAACAGTGTTTTTCTGGTGACCAGCTGTGCTGATTTTAGAGCTATGTTGAGCTATGTGTATTTTTACAGCAGAAGAAGCACAGAAACTTGCCAGTGGGGAGAGTGAAGACGATGAAGAAACAAGTGAAGAAAGCAGCAATAGCAACACAAAAAGTACTAGCTGTTTGAATAGTAACGATGAAGAAAATTTTGAGGATTCTGAGGAAAATTAGTTTGGAGATAGTACAGTATTGCGGTCGATTATTTGGATTCTCCAACAATATTCAACATATACAGTAGAATTATACTGTTTAATCATAATTTTTCTTACAAATTTCAGTAGTCTTTACTAACATTAATATCAGGTCTTAGAATTTTTCTAGTCCTTGCAACATTTTCAAACTTATACAGCAAAAACTTGTAACTTGATGACACATGCAAACTTGACATATGCAGAAGTAATTGATATAGTATTTTCCCACTGGAGCAACAAGTTACATGGAAATTATGATGTAGATTGTCACTTGGGCAAAACAGATTATTTTAGGAGTGCTAGACTTGATACATTCCTTTGCACCACTTGAACATAGGGAAAACCATCATGATTATCTGAAACTCCCTTATCAGCAAAACAATGTTATAGTTTTGAGTGACAGAAATGCTGCTTTAAAATAAAAACACTATTTGCTGAGAATTGTTATAATTTCTGTAGCCTTGACAGTAATGATACAGCTTTTAATAATATTTCAACTGAAAAGCCTTACCTGAGGTCTTTGTAAAAATGTATAGTTTTAATGACAGTCTCTTGCCCAGATTTGGAGATAAACCATACAGCACTGTTCAATAAGTTCCAGTTGTAAAACTGAGTTATGTAAAATCTACATAACTGATAAGACTGGGACTTGTACCAATTTAATATCTATTTATTGTTACCAGTTATAGAAGTTATAGAGCAAGATGCCATGAACTACAGTAGTGATGGTAGCTGTCACTGTGGTGTAAAGGATTCATACTCAGCTGGGGAAGTTTGAATTCGCACTCCTAATGTGTTTGGTCTGCAGAAAGAGATTAATAGGACTGAGATTCTTGGGTAAATTTACCACTGTTTCTCTGGGCATAGTTAGGGTGTAGGAAGGACAAAAATTTGTTTTCTAGACATGGATAAAAGATAAGTAACCCAGCTGCTTTCCAGAGAGAAGTGGAGCGCTTCCCTTCTCACTTAAATTGAAAGGAGTGGAAATGAGGTTGTGATTCTTGAATTACTAATAATCTTTCTAGTGTCCACATCATTTGTCTCCCATTGCTTGCTTTTGAATTTGCAAATTTTTCTAAGAGAAAACAATTTGCTGAAGAACTAAGTAAATCCATATTCATGCTCTTAAAAATTACAGGGAAAAGTCACAGTCTGGGAGTCATTCTTCCTACTTTATAAATAAGCTGAGTATCCTGGACTGGCATTAAAACTTGAAAATGATTCAGACATGCTCTTGAGAGTCAAATTCCCATTTAGCAGAGTACCTCAAGAATAGATGGGATATATAAACTCAAGATGGTTTACATTTTGTACTAATATTTTTGCCATTTTTAATGCAGACATCTATGTGGAATGTCTGCCATATGTATTACCTCAAATCAGTTGGTGTCCACATGGTGAGGACTAAGTGAACCATGTTACAATGCTGAAAGAGAGAGATAATAGGTTAAAATATTTTTACAAGTTTGGGTATATATTGGCTGGCATGCCTGTGGGAAGGTATGCATTGAACTTGACAGGTAGTGCAGCTCTTGTTTTAAAGTGATGAAAAAATGCTTTGATTAAGCCATGCTACTGCAGGTGAGGCTTGTATCCAACTCTTACTGCATTTGTATTTTTTTTATATAGTAGGAAATTAATTGTACAAAACCTGCAGTTGTATGGGGATGAAGAATTGGACTGAGTAATCACATCCAGTAAAGTCAACTAATGAAAACCAAACATACCTAGCCTGCTGTTCTGAGATAGACAGAAGAAAAGATACAAAAAACATATTTTATTAAACCCATGAGTACATTAAAGTTTAGTATTTCTTTTCACTACAGAAATTCTAAGGCCTGGTATTAATGTTTTAGTCTATACTGTAACCATTTCATGCTATAATTTTAAGACTATATCTTCCTTTTACCTTAGTGTAAGAAAAAACTCTTATTTACCAATGATGTGTCTAAATGTTATTTAATGAAGTTTATAAGTCTTGGAGAAATAATAGGTTGACATTCTCATGCTTAGATAGATGTGCCTAAATAAAAGAATTTCCATGGGTGTCTCACTGCCTTTAGCTGCTGTGATATCTCTGTGTTGTGTTATCTTCCTTTCAGCAATTCCTGATGCAGATCTGTTTGGATAAATATGACAGAGAAAATGGTTCTCAAATGCCTGTGACTTTTAACAGGGCTTGACTTTGCAGTGTCTGTTTCTTTGTTTAACCCCAGTGGCATAAAGAACATGAAATCACAGGTTTTGAGATAAATTATTTTACTTCTAGTGTTCATCTTATGTTGCTAAGGTGCTTTTGCAGTTCTCTAGTCCTTCATCTTGGTACAAGGTACAATGCCTCTGTATCTTGGTGGCATCTAAAGTCATTCCTGGACTCCCTGTCATTACCAGCATATTCTTGTTCTTCTGGAGAGAATTGCTGCAAAATGAAAGAGAAGGATAACTGTTGGGTTTCAAGTGGTTTGTGAAAGGACTTTGCATCTTCTGTGGGTTATTTGGTTTAAAATTTGCATTTTCAAACTTACTGTTGACCAACATTTTAAAGTGGCAGATTAATCTGTAATTGAAAAACAAGTCTTAAAACTCTCAGCACCTAGAGTCTGTGTTGTACGTGTCTCGAGGAAGAGCCTATTCACTGACAAATAAATACAGTGATATTTTTGCATGTTAAAAACCAGTAACCAGAATGCAGTCATACCAGTCTGGCATGCAACAAGTGTGCTGCAGCACCTTAGATACCCTGTCTCTAGCAAGTGATGGCTATGTTCATATCTGAAGACATTGAGGGCTAATTTACACCAATGCACAAGCTGATTCCAGGTCTAACATGTCAGATGTTACATGTCAGAGAGGGAAACTCTGGACTCTTTAACATCCTAGAAATGCTACCTGTTGTTCATTTTTACAGACTTTGGATCCCTAAAGACTTTGTACAAAATTTTCTCTGAAAAAAGAGGCCAGTGGAACTACGTCTCTAAGCTCTGCTGTGTGGCATGAATAGCTTGAGTGTGTCTTAACATTTTTGCCAATTCACGTTACCTTCAGTGAAGTTTAGACTTCTGTTTAAAGGGATTATTAATCTCTGAAGAAGAAAAGGTGGCTGGTAAAAGAATGGTGAGGAGTGAAGTCCCAAGTTGGTGTTCTCTCATTGTAGCTCAAGAGGAGCACAAGTAGCCTTGTCACCCATCCTGGAGAGAACAGAGCTGTTGGAAACCAGAACACTATCCATTGTACTCTCTTGAATCCTTTTCCAGACATTTCCTTTAAACCCTTGCCTGATTCATTGTTCAGAGCAGTGCTGCTCTTTGCCTTGTGTACTAGCTTTAAAAAACTTTGTTGTGGCTGAACTGTTACAGATAGCATGGCTAAGTTGTGTCTCTTGTTCTAGTGCTGAGTTGCGAACAGAGCCCCTGATGACAGCAGCCCTGCTTTTTCCTGTGGTGGTCTTCTTCAGGTGCAACTACCAGAATGCTAGCAAGAGGAGCCAAGAGCATTAGGTAAATGTGCACTTGTTTATTGTGAGAGTGCTAATGAAATCCACTCAGATGAGACAATATGAACTACTCGGTCTATCAGAGAGAAGTAATTTTTTCTTATTTGCCCATCTGTTTTCTCCAGTGGACAAACTTGTATCTTAACTTTTCTGAGTACAATGTGCCAATTGTCCATCTTTGTACTGTTCATACTGTCCTGTTTGTGTTTCTCTGCATTGCATTGTTAAAAAAAATAGGTTGATTTTTTTTTGCTTAACCACTTTTATTTCAATCAGGTGAGCTTAATCCTCCTTTTTGGAAATGTTTTTTAATTTCATTTTGTGTAATATTCTAGCTAAAAAGAAACCAGAAGAGTGAAAGGCTTTAAGTGTGATGCTGCTATTTCACTAGTACTGATGGCTATTCAGGGTGAACTGACAAACTTGTCAAGGCAAAACCTGACTTGTTCACCACAGGGGAAAGAGAGGGAAAAACAAAGCAAACCAAAAAGCCTAGTTAAGCTCACAACTGTAATGATCCTGAAAACCTTTGAGACTTAGGAAAGCCCATACCTGAGATTGAGTTATGATTTGAGAAGTGATTTTTAAAAGTAGTAGAAACACCCATGTTTCTTGTTTGCCTGTGGATTGTTTATGAAATATGCTTAATTTAAACAAATCACATGTTGAATAATCCCAGAGTCCAAATTCGTCCTGAGCTTGGAGCGCCAAACTGCATTATCTCCTGCAGCAGCACTGGAAACTGCTGGATGTTCTCATTGTAAACTGATGCCCTCCTATGGGATAAAAAGATATAATTCAGTGAGACATGTGACAATTATAAACAACATATCACAAGGAGAAATATACCCAGGCATATCCAGGCATTATCTGTCTTGGTTCTACATTGTTATTGGGGGAGGTGGGAAATAAACTTTCTTTCAAACACAGAGTAAAAGTTGCAATTTCCTAAAACTGGTGGAAAGTGGACATACTGAGTTACTATCACTACTGGTATTTTTTCATGCTACAGTCACAGTTCCCCACATCAAGTAAATTTCTTTGCTACATCTAGATAAATAAGGTTTTATTTTATTACAGCTTGAAAGTAAGGGGATTCTTTGCTTCTTTCCATGCTTTGTTGAGGCTATAGAGAGTTGGGATTTGCTGCTGTTATTGTTTCAGGATGTGGTTGCTCTTTGGGATGTTTTTCAGATGAAGCCAATCAAAATGGTCAACAAGACATGCCAGCATGGATCGGGAAGGGGACATCCTGAAACAAGACGCCACAAAGTATGTAAAACAATGTGCTTCAGATTAGACTTTTCTAAATGCCCTTCATCACAGCAGTGCTGAATGTTCTGGCTGACAGTTCATCTTGAGCTGTCTTTGAAATTCGAGTGAGGTACATGATCCTTAAATATGGGACAGTTGGGTACATCAGTTACTGACTGATCATAAAACCCAAAGCAAACATATCATTCATCTTCAATAAATTTTTGTCAAGTGACAGAAAACAGCAAAAGTTATCTGTAGAATAGAAGTATAAATCCATAGTCTTCACCAAAGTTCAATTTATAGAATTTTCTGGACAGGACCAAACAATTAAACCACTAATGTGTTATTTTTTTCTTGCCATATTAATTATTTGCTTACAGATACACAGTAATTTATATCTGTATTTTTAAGCACTGAAGGTGATAGAAAAGTTCTGAAACTCTTAGTTTTTAACACATTCTTCTTTGTCAATTCTTTGTCTTCTTTGTCAAGAGTCAAGGAAATTTGTATTTTAATTATTTCATCCTGTCAAAGATACAGGTAAATGCAACATAATTGTATACCAGAAATGGTAGGAAAAGAAACAGATACCTGATGCGATATTTATTTTTCAATAATGTTCTGGATTACAAATTATTATAACTGTGATAATTAAGAAAAATTATAATCAAAAAATCACAGGCTGCAAAGACAAAAGTAAAAACCCACAAGTTCAGGCATATCACAGATGTTCAGTGTCCATACTGTTGTATATGCTTTTAAGGAAAGAGCTTGCCTGGTCCCAACCTGCTAAAATACAGTCTACACAAAATGGCAATTCAAAGGCAACTATAGTCATGTTCTACATGTATTCATTTGCAGGCAAGGCAGTAGATTTGCCCTCTGGTGATTACTGTGATTGTGGAGTTTTCCTCCATGGGTTCCTGTGCCCTCCCAGGGAATTCAATATTCATATCTTAGCATGCCCAGTTTGTGGATGGAGGTGAACTCAAGAAATACCCCACGGTCTGGCTTTTTAAAGTGAATTCTAACTGATGTGCTGCTTACAAGCTCTAGCTAAGGGATTTATATATCTGCATCCTATTGCCTTGCTGATACTATTTGTTGGTGGGTTTTTCTGTGTTTCACATCCTCAGTAAATATCTGGGTTCAAAGCAAAAGTCAAGTCTTCCGGGTCTCCAACCTGCAAAGAGATCCTCTGTAACCTGTGCCTAGTGTACTC
>NW_008690480.1:0-281 GCF_000695815.1 Acanthisitta chloris | reverse complement strand
AAAATAGCAAAGAGTAGTTGAGCAGAAAGCTCAGGCAGCACAGCTGGAGGGGAGGGCTTTGAACCCTCTCAGTGAAACCAGCAGCTCTCTGAGTGGCCCCGCCTGGGCAAGGGTGTTTCAAAGGTGTCAGTTGGCGTGGCGAGCTCTGAATGAAGCTCCGGAGCGGGAGTGGTTCAGGTGTAGGTCGGATTTTTCAGGGAGTCTCTTGCAAATGAGAGTTGCCAAGCGTTTCCGTGCAGGCCCGGGAGGGACCCGCGGAGCCGCAGGGCTCGGTGCTCTGC
>NW_008690479.1:0-1732 GCF_000695815.1 Acanthisitta chloris | reverse complement strand
CATGGTGTGGGGACGCCGGTGTCACCCGGGGTGGTATTTATGGGATTCAGCCCCGGGGAGGTGGAGTTTGGCAGTGCAGGGTGCTGCTGGTTGGGGTTTAGCGACGGGCGACGGCGGCTGCTGGCGGGACCCAGGGGTGAGAGGGGACCCCGGGGACGGGACGGGACGCGTGTGGAAGTGGGCAGGGGCTGCGGGAGTCCAGGAGAGTGCTTGGGTTGGGGGTGGCTTGTCCAGCTTCTTGGGTAGGGAAGGAGATTGGGGAGGGGGAGTGGTGCAGAGTCATGGGACATGGCTGAGTTATGGGGATGCGGCACATGGAGTGTGATGGGGACATGGGCCACAGCTGAGCAATGGGACACGAGGCATGGAGTGATGGGGGAAAAGACCTGGTTGAGTGATGGCAACGTGGGCCACAACTGAGCAATGGGAATATGGGGTGTGGAATAGGATGGGTACATGGGACACAGCTGAGTGGTGAGGATGCAGGACACTGCTGAGTGATGGGGACATGGGCCGTGACTGAGCAATGGGACACGGTACCCACACCCTGGAGGAGAGGATCTGAGAGCAAAGGCGATGCAAGTCCTGCATCCATCGTGTCCTTGCACGATCCCAGCACAGTGCAGGACAGGGCTGGCCCCTCCCAGCCCCTCAGGGCAGGGAAAACCACATTTCTCATCTTCTTTTGGCCTTTCCTTTGGGAACTCAGAGAGTTCTGTCCCATTTCGGCTGGAGGGTCTAGTATGCCAGGGGCTGGGGAGGCTATTTTGGGGTGCTATCCTGGTGCTGTCCCCACAGACAGGGCACCTGAGTGCCTGCTCCAACGAGGTTTTCCACTAGAGAGGGTTTTTCCATGGTGAGGAAGTGTCCACAGTGTTGATGGAAACCCAGTGGGGTGTCCCCAGCCCACTGCCCTCACCCCACTGGGACAGGATGGATGGGGACAGGACAGAATGGGATAGGGACAGGGTGAGATTATGACAGGACAGAGTGAGGACAGGCAGCAGAGGACATATAGGAGGGGGACCAGGATGGGATAGGGATAGGCAAGATGGAGACTATGGATTTCATGATTCTGTGAGACAGGATGGAATGGGGACAGACAGGAGGGGGCCAGGGAGAATGAAGCCAGGGCAGGGAAGATGGGGACAGGATGGAATGGGGACAGAGAAAACAGCAACACACAGGATGAGGCCAGAGCAGTTTGGGGACAGACAAGTAGAGGAGAGGCAGGATAGGGACAGGATGTGATGGAGACAGGCAGGATGGGTGCAAGGCAGGATAGGGACAGGCAGGATGGAATGGGACCAGGGACAGGTACAACATGGACAGGGACAGACAAGAGGGGGACAGGGTGAGATGGGGACAGGGGACAAAATGGGGTCAGACAGGAGCAGGACAGGTAGGATGAAGCTAAGGACAGGGCAGGATGGGGCCAGGATGGAATAGGGACAGGGACAAGCAGGATGAGGACTGGGACAGGCAGGATAAGGCTGGGGCAGGACTGGGACAGACAAGAGGGGGACAAGCAGATGGAGACAGAGGCAGGCTGGACAGGGACAGGCAGCATGGGGGCAGGATGGGAGGGGGATAGGCAGGATGGGGACAAGATGGGATGGAGACAGGGACAGGCAGGATAGGATGAGCCCAGGGCAGGGTAAGGACGGGCGAGAGGGGAACAGGCGGGATGGGGACAGGGACAGGCAGTACGGGGACCAGCACCACCCAGCAC
>NW_008690478.1:11405-27137 GCF_000695815.1 Acanthisitta chloris | reverse complement strand
ATATATATAGATATGGCTATTTTTGCTCAAAAAAGTATATCCAGATATATTATTCTGAAATTATACAGTTATATACTGGATAAAATTATGCAAAGTGTGCTGTTAAATGTCTGAGTTCTTTCAGAGGAGCTTGTACTGAGTGAAGAAATCATGTTTCTCGGGTGTGTTTTGGTAGAGCTGCCTTGATAGATTTCAGACTGACAGGTTCCACATCCACTTAATAACATGCAAGCAAGGGTACAAATTTATCATCGCTGCTAATTGCAAGTCTGTTGTTTTTATACTGCCATCTAGGACTCAGCCCCAGCTGGAGACCTGCTCTGTTTGGCACTGTGGAGGAGCCACAGTGATAAAGGATATTCTGCTCCTTAGAAGCTTGATAAGGGATATTTTGCTGCTTGATAAAGGATATTTTGCTCCTTAAAAGCTTGTCACGTACATACAAAAGCAAGAAGTGAACAGGCTTCTTTTACCTGTTGATCACTGAGGCTGCAATTAGAACTGACATCTCATAGGAACATGTTGGAATAGGGATCAGTTGGTCTACTTTTGGGCCTTTGGGTTGTGCTGTCCCATGAGTGGAGGGAACTTCATTGTTGTGTAAGGGAATGCAAGGTCTTACCTATATTGCCTTGCAGCAGGGCTGAGCTAGCATGATAAGAATATATTGCTTAGAAGTAATTAATCAGGTGGAACGTATCTTCTAAATAATAGATTTTAGCTCTGTGTAAAGATCACAACTTTCATGTCAATATTCAAAATAATTTGGTTTAACACAGCTGTGTCTCAGTTTTCTTTCCTTTTCACACTGTGTTTATACTTTTTACTCATATTTGGAAGAGTTCATATTGCTTCCTGTGTGTGGAAGGAAAAGCACACAGAACAAGGAAAGATTTTTGGATGTGTTGAGGCTACAGCTATGTTAAGAGCTTTGTTTGATGCTTGGGGCAAATGACAGGGTAGTAGTATTTTTTAATTAAGTTTGTTGTAGTTGGCTTTATTATTTTAGTGCATTTATCAAGCGTTACTCTTTTGTTTGGGGATATATATATAATTTATTAATATGATTTTTTTTCCAATCTCATCTAGGTTATTCTGAGTAATTCCAAAAATACTCTTCAACATGCCTGAAAACCCTGCAGCAGGTATGTAGCCTGAAAGTGATTCCTTTTGTTGAGCAGTGAAGCTCCATTCCTAACCTGGACTCCTTTGTGGTGCAGATAAGCAGCAGGTGCTGCAGATCCTGGATCGTCTGCAAGCCAAACTGCATGAGAAAAGGGATTCCCAACATCATGAAAACCTGACTGTTCTAAGGAACACCCTCAGGAGCCCCTTGTTTAACCAGATACTGACTCTCCAGCAATCCATCAAGCAGCTGAAGGAACAAGTGAGTGTAAAATTACAGTTGTTGGTGTGATGGTAACTGGTGAATGTGGAGCTTCAAACAGGTTGTGTGGGCGTGTGATAACAAGGGAACTGTTGTTAATAAGCTGTAACATGGTGTGAGTGAATGCTGGGGTTGTTTTTTTCTTTTGTGAAGCTGGTATCTGCAGAATCACTGCTGAAATGAGGAGTGGATTTGCAACAAACAGGTCATGGGGCAACATGCTTTAAAAGGGCTGTAGGAGAGGGTGGCGCTGAGAGCATCGGAGAAGAGCATCTGCACAAGACATCAGCTCCAGTACTTTGAGTTCTGAACACAGTTGGAACTGGGTTCCTTTGTTTTTCACAGAGATAAATACTGTTTATCAGCTCACTGGCAGCATCTTCTCTCCTTAAGGGACATCATCACTTAGTTCCTGTTAATTTGGATGAGGATGGTTAAACTGCTTTGGGAAAGAAAGTCTATAAAACCCCTCCTGAAGATTTGCCAGGCTCTGATGCAGACATACCTGAGCTAGCTTGAAAAATACTTGACTTCAGCAGTGCTCAGTACTCAGATGGATTGGTTTATCGTGCCACACTTAGATTTTGTGGGCATGGGCATCCATGACACACCTGTGTTAACAGGTTTCACCCTGCAAGTAACTTAAAGTCAGCAGCAAACTACAAATCATGGACTAATCAGCAGCAATCCCTGTTTCTGTTGCTGCTGCACTTTCCCAGCTGCAGATGCAATGTGGTGGGTGTCATAGGGACAAGGCCATCTTGCTGTCATTGCCAAATATATTGTACCTGTTCCTGCCTGGGTGGCATGGAGGTGGCTGTGCCATTCATTCTCTCTTCTTCCCACATTCACATGGGTGCTTGCATCAGTTCCTTCCTTCCAAAGCTTGGATGCATGTCTGCAAGCTATTAGAAAATGCATGAAAGTGCAACTAGATCTAAGATGTGACTGTGGCACAGTGGATTTTATATTCAGAATGTTCAGAATTCTCATATATAGAAAATTGTGGTTTTCTTGAACTGCTATTTAAGCATGGCAGTTTCATTCAGGATGGGATTTTCCAGCTTATTATGTCACACTGGGAATATTTCTGCATTTCTTCATTATCAGTCAGGACTAGAACTGCAAGTTCTAGCAGTGATACCATGTTCAGGGGTAGTTTGTACCCTAGGCTCTCTCTAGGGAGGACATAGTACAGACCAGGCCTTGAGCTCCTGAGTGGCTCTTAAAATATTTGGATTTCTGTGCCAAAATTATCTCTAGGTTTGCCTGACAGTTTCCACAGTGCTTGAGTGCTTCTTTTAATGTTTGGTGCTTTTGCATGTGTTGTTTCTGGACTATCAGGGTGAAAAGAGGATAATGGGCACAAGCAGGGAAGAAACATGACAGAAACAGAGGAAAGTGAGTGGAGTAGAAACACAGCTGAAACATTCAGGGAACTTTCCTTCTGAAAAACAGTTTAAACCTGACATGGTAGCTTGGTTATAGCTTACATATTAACATTGCCTGATTTATATACATGAGTATATTTGTGTGGATAGGCATATATGAACATGCTCTTTGGCAGTCTGCACACAAAATGGTGTTATGTGGAAATCCCTTTTGTTTTTAATAGCTTTCCCACGTCTTTGTCGGTTTTCAACAGCTCAATTATATGCCTCCTGACCGTTCAGTGGAGTTTGATTTTACTAAGAGGGGGCTGCTAGTGTTTGCTGAAAAATCAGCCACTGCTGGGAGTGTGTATCCACCTTGCAGTCCACCTGGACACAAAGCATCTACCTTCACTCCAAACCTGGGAGTTAATGAATTTAACATGATCATCCAACAAATGGCGAAGGTAAGGCTCTCAGGTTTAGTGAGCCAAACTTATTTTCCTTTTGAAGTGCATTTTCACAGTGCTTTTTTTGTTGTGTGGCTGGGAGCATGGTGCCTCCTAACCTAGCTTTTCCCTGTGTAAGATAATGTCAGCAGTAGAAAGTGGTTTGGTGGCTTGTTTAGGTTTTTTTGTGGGTTTTTTGGTTTTGGTTTTTTCCTTTCCTTGCCAATTTTGGTCTTATTTTCTACCAAATGCACCAAGGCAGAAGGGAAATTCCAATTTCCAGAAAACACTTTTTGGTATTTGATGGTACTTTACTGAAAATGGACATTTTAAGCAGAAACTCCTTTTGATGGAGACACTTGTTTTCTCAAGTACATCTTAAACTGGAAGCGTACCCACTTTGTTAATATATGAACAGTGCAAATGATTAAAAGAACTGGCATTAATGTTTTATTTAACTCTTCATTTAGTATGTCTTAACTGCCAGACAGATGCAGATTTCATTAACATGTGATGCAGCATGTACCAGATGCTTATGGAATTTGTACAGGTGCAGACATCAACCCATGTGGGATTGGCATTTACACCACCAATGTATTGTTCTCTGTTAGTTTGAACCATTAATTTAATTGGTTAGTTCTGCCTTTCTGTATTAAGTAACTGTTGCTAATTGACTACCTTAATGTAGCTGTAATATTTTCAGCATAACTCTTCTCATTAGCGTGTCATTAACTCATCAGATAAAACATTTAGCAGTAAAGGCTGTATATTATTTTGAATAAAACAGCTGTGGTAGCAGTGCATTCTCTGAGTAATATTCCCCCGTAAACAACCCCGGAAATCTTGTATGGGAGCTGAAAAACACTTGCAAAAGCAAACTTGTTTTTTAGCATTAAGTGTGAAGTTGCAGGGAGGGGAAGGAAATTAATTTCTCTATTTAAAAACTGCAATCTTTTGAACATGCACCTAAAAATCAGCATTAAGAGCAAGGGGAGCCAAAAGACAAGTAATTTAGCTTAGCTATACAGCATTTCCAGAAATCCCAAATATATTGCTCTAGACAGCACTTTGTTCATAGTTTTCATCCACTTTGGAATTCATCTCATAATGTGAATGAAGTGTGAAAGCAGCTCTTAAATTCCCTGAGGTTTCAGAACCTCACAGTGTTTGCATATCCAATACTTTGCTATATTAAAAATAATAAATGGAGGAGCTTTTATAGAAATAACATATTCAGTGTTTTGCCTTTGTTTCGTCTTAGGAGGAGAATAATTCTCCCAGTGTTCATAAATTTTTAGCTCTTTCTGTTGCATTAAAAATAAGTAAATCACGGGTTTTTCATCTTTTATTAGGGAAGACAAATAGAATCAATAAAGATTGATAAACCTTCTGTTGGAGGTCTTGGATTTAGTGTGGTTGCCCTTAAAAATCCCACCTTGGGAGAAGTTGGTATCTTTGTCAAAGAAGTCCAGCCAGGAAGCATAGCTGACAGGTGAGATCTTTATAATTGTGTTTGGAAAACTGGATTTTCCATGAAGGGAAAAGTCACGACCTTCATGCTGAAAACTCCAGCAGAATAACATGTTTGTCTGGGTTATCTGGTTGGGATATTTTGGTGGTGGTATCTCAAATTCTGCCTTTTCAACTAAAGGGACTCATGTTTTGAGGATCAGATTTTTCAGATGAGTTTTAAATATCCAAGCCAGTCACAAATGGCATTTCCAGAAATCATGACTCACTTGAGAGAATCTTCAGCACTGATTAAAAAAGCAAAAGAAAACTCAGGAAAGAATAGAAGGAAAATAAAAATTAGCCTCCATTTGAATTTTTATGCACTGTATCCCTGAAAGACGTGTGGGGGTTTTCTTGCCCGTGTTACTTTATTTATGTGCCTCTGACAATGCCCTATTTATAGCTGGTTTTACTGTTGGTTTCCTGTGTAAATTTAGATCCACTCCTCCTGACAGATCCCTGCACAGATGTCATCACAGAATCGAGGCTTCAGGCAGTTTCTCCCTGTATTGTCTGTGGGTTTTCACCCAACAACAAAAGACAGAGCAAGACAGAGCAATCCTTTAAAAATAAAAATGCGATTGTAAAACCACAAGAGTTGGCATGAGACAAATGCAGTGCTTGGAATTATGTTTCAAGAAAATGTGTCTAGATTTCAAGTCATTGGTGTCACTTTTTAAATAACACATGTCAGGAAGTGCCAACACAGGATGACAAAAAGAGTGGGGAGAGGTTGGAATGATAATGGCTATGGGCCCACAGAGAACACACCAGAGAACACTTAAAGAAAAGCATATTAGGCTCTTTCAAAGTGGAGACAGATGGACTGATCCGGATGTCAAAGGAGGGTGAATATCTCACTTTAGGATTTGATGACCTGCTGCTCACTTTCTTTGATGAGAGAATCTAAAATATGGTTAGTGCTCGAAGAAAGTGATTTCTGGGAAACATCTTAAACATGGCATGATAAAAAGGAAGTTTAAAATGCCTTAGTTAAGATGTGCAGCTATATTGTTTGGGAGTTTATAAGTTTCCCCAGCATGCTTCCCATTTTGCTTCTGAGACAAGATCTCCTGGAGACTTTTTTGGATTCCTACAGAGCTTTGAAGGCAGTGTCTGTCTATGTAACAGTTTGGTCTCGTGCTCAGAATGAATATTTAACAAAGGAGATGAGTGATGGTTTCTCTCTTGTCACAAATCTAAATTCATCACTGGGGTGAATTAACTGTGAAATTCATATTATCTCAAGGTAGGAAGTGAACTGTGTGTTGCTCAAAGAAAGTTTCATGTCTGAAGCTTGATAGTATAAATTTGGAGTAAAATATAAATACTCAGCTCATTCATCTTTACATTAAATAATGATGCAAAACAATATCATGGCCCAAATTTGTGGGTACATAGAGATCATGTAGTGCCAAACATAATGAAGAATAGTTTCTAGTTTATTGTGTAACTACAAAAACAATTTTTTCTGCTTTGTAGTTCAATATCCTCAAGAAAGGGAATTTCAATTAAATTCTGAATGGAGGCAAAGTAAAAAATTGAGCAGATTTCTGAGCTGGAACAAAAGGTGGCTGTGCAGTTCAGCACAGTGTGGATTGCTTGTAGTTTGTAAGTTGGGGAAAACAGCCTAATAAGCAGATTTTAAAAATATATAGACATTTAACCTTGCCCAACTGTGTGTTTTGCATGTTCATGTTTAAATTACATGAGCCTGTTGTGAAGCCACTATGCTGCATCTTAAACTTTCTTTCAATGTTTTGTTAAGGGATCAAAGGCTGAAGGAAAATGACCACATACTGGCCATTAATTGCACCCCATTGGATCAGAACATTTCCCATCAGCACGCCATAGCCCTCCTCCAGCAATCCACAGGGTCCCTGCATCTGGTTGTGGCCAGGGAGCCAGTTCAAGGAAACAGCAGAACTTCATCTGTCATATTAAGTGATGTAAATCCACCTGAGACTGTGAGTTGTAATGCTGTCAAAATCACATTTTGATCTATGCTGGATATTTTCTTCATGGCTCTGAGTGTTTGTGTTAGCAAGGTTTACATTTAGGGATTTTTTCTTTACTCAGATTTTGTATGTGATGACATTTCATTTAGGCTCATCCTGCAGTAAGTATAAGGCTTCCATTGCAAAGCTGCATGGAGTTGTTATAAAATAGATCCTGGGTTTTTATGGGATAGCAGAAGCTTTAGTAGATCAACATATTCCTAGCAGCAGGGGCTGTTGAGCATAGGCTGGGTAAAGCATTTTATGAGTATACCCAGCTGAAACCTACTTGTGCTCAGCAATTAAAGATGCTCTGATTACATCTTAAAAGAGAGTAAACATAACCTGTCAGGAACACTGCTTGAAGTATCCCAACCAATTTCAACTTACACTGCTCAAACCAAAAAAGCCTTGTCTTTGTTTTAAAAAAGCAAGCAAAAAACACCTGTTAAAGAACATCTCAATCTCTGTTTATTTATCAATTTGGGGGTTTTTTTGATCTGCAAATTTCATTGATTGTGAACCCTTTTGTGACAAAAGAGACCTTGTCACTGAGACATCTAATAAGCTAGGGCTAAACTTCCACCTGTGTCCAACCCCTGTGGTCCAGGTGGCTTCACTGGATTTGGTCAAACTGCACACCAAAATCCAGGGTTTGTAATATCAGAAGCTTAATTTATTGTGCTCTTAGATTTTGTTGAAAACCTGGTTAAGAGCAGTGCTTTCCCTTATTCTCAGTAATTATTTCCCTCATGATTATTACAGAGGTAGTGAAATCTGAAGGTTTTAGTGGATAATCAATATTGTTTATTGCACTGAAAATTTTAAAGAATTAAACTTTAACTGCTTGTTCTTTGAAAGATCTGCACTGAACAGACTAACAAAATAAAATACAAATATATATCTCTACAGGGGGTCCTTAAACTTCTTTTATGATATTTAACTGGCTTTGGCAAAGATTTTCAGTATGCTAATAAATCCTTTATTCACAGAAGACTTAAATCTGCCTACTTTGCTCCATTTTGGTTTCTGTGAGATATTAATCTGACAGAAACATTGGCTGGGTTTGGGTTGCTTAACAGCTTTGTTATTTTCAGATTGTCTTGTAGAACATAAGGTCATGGTACAGTGTAGCTTAGAAATTTGCTTCCAATTCAGTATGGCAGAATATTGCACTGTGCTATTAATTCAGTCCTGGTGGTGTTCAGAGTAAGTGAAATAACAGGAGTAAGAATTTGGGCAGTGCTAAGTGAAAACTAGGCCAGTGCAAGCTCCTTGCCTCTGTTTTTCCTCTCTCATTTGCAGTGTTCTTGATTTATGAAGAACTTTAAGGGTAGTTTTCATTTTGGCAAGAAAACCTTCAAATTGGTTTTTCTTAGTCAAGCTCTTTCCTAGTATCCTGTTATCCTGAAAGTGAAGGACAAAATGTGTGTTTAAAAACAGATGAGAAATCCCACTGTGTGTTTACAGGGAAGTGGAGCTGAGTGAACAAAATCCCACAGATCTCCAGTACATGGGGGAGAGGCAGAAAATGGCTCTGATTAATCCTCGTCATTCCTGCGACACGTGAGAGTGAGAAACATTAATGATGGGCTGAAATTAACATCTCCTGGTTTTATTAATTGCAGATTCACTGGGGCCACATTGAAGACGTTGAGCTGATTAACGATGGTTCGGGACTAGGCTTTGGAATTGTAGGAGGAAAGTCGAGTGGAGTAGTTGTAAGAACAATTGTTCCTGGAGGATTAGCAGATCGGGTAATTTGTTATATTATGTCACTTCTTGTTTGATTGTAAAGTATAATTAACTGGTTTTGACAGTCTTAAAATAAACTAATACACTGAGACAAAAGGAAGCTTGATAGCATCAAAGCCTGAATGCCAACATATACTTCATAAATAAGTGAAGGTATGATTGAGGGAAAAGTCAGCACCTGATATGAATTAAGTTGTTTCTCAGACATGCTTTGGCTGTTTTAACATGGTTGAACATGCAGAAGTTCTGAAAAGTTGCCTGATGTTTGTAATACTTTTGAGATCTTCAGTCTGAGGGAGAACAAATACTCTGCAGAATTTGGCATTTGGCAACATCTGTAAGTACAAACTCTCCAACTGAATTGTCAGGCAAGAGGATCTGCCTGTTGAAGTCATTGCATTGCCAAGTTCAGTTTAGAAGTTGATAATGTCCTGTTTTTAGTGGGTTTCATTTTGAAGGGGTTTTGATCCCTGCCTGGCAGTCTGACCAGTTCAAGGGGACACTCAGGTTTGATGCAAAACCTTTTGAAGGTCCTGATACCTTTTGCAGTTGCATAGGTACAGTTTGCAGCCTCTGATTGCTCATCTTTAAAGCCTCATTGCTAAGTGTTTCTACATTTCAGGAGTAGAACACATGCAATGGCAAACCAGATTTGGACTTTTAAAGTGTATTTAGTTATGACAAGTTACTATTTGAGGACTGGAATCCATAGAGACAAAAGAGAGAGGCTAAGGTGCTTCCTCTAGTACAGGATGGAAATGAAGATTGGAAATTCAGACAGCTTTCCTGGAAAGTGTTGGCTTTTGCTTGACTGTCTCCCTCTGAACCTGCAGTGTATAAATGAGTATTTTCTTAATTATTGTCTAACACCTGTTTTGCTGTAAGGAAGAAAGTGTTTTGGCTACAAATGAATCATGTAAGTTAAGAACTCACCGCATCGTTCTTGTCATTAAGAACATGTGGAATAATGAGTGCATATACATGTTGAAGTTGGATGAGTTTGTAAGTGAGTTTGAGTTGGTTCTGGGAATAAGTCTGCTCTGATTGCTGTATAAATCAATGCACCAAAGGTGGTGGAGCTGTGCTGATCAATACCAGCTGAGGACTTGGTCCTAGGAATGTTTGCTTATAAGAGAAACGATGATGTAGGTCATGAATCATAATTATCAGGTATAAAATGGGCTGTGTGGAGTCTTTGGATTTACTCACTCAAGTTGGAGCAAGTCATATGAGAGAAGAATGTAGAGGTATTAGGGAAAAACTCTGAAAAATCCTAAATTATAATGCTGTGCTTTTATTCTAACTCTATCCTGTGAGGAGTGTTCCATGAAACAGCAATACACAGCAGTCTTTGAAATTGCAAAATGTTGTTGCTGTTTGTTTTCTCCTGAATGAGCAAAACAGTGGAAAAACCAGTGCACAGTTGTGTAAAAGAGTCCTTGAATGATTTAGTATGTTGCCATGGTGGTCAGTTCTCTGGTATTTTCTCACACTGATTCTTGTGGCCATGAAGATGCCCGTACATGGTTTCAGTTGTGCAATGGAACAGATATTTCATGTGGAGACTGGAAACATTTTCTCCATTTTTATTTGTATTTGAAGGATGGGAGGCTCAGGACAGGAGATCACATTTTGCAGATTGGAGGGACCAATGTGCAAGGAATGACCAGCGAGCAAGTTGCCCAAGTGCTGAGAAACTGTGGGAATTCTGTTAGGATGATCGTTGCAAGAGACCCAAAGTGTGAAGTCATGGAGACTCCGCCAGCTCCTGTGAGCTGGCCAGTCAGCACATTACCTTCCCTTCAAAATGGAAATGTAAGTATCTGCTGTTTCCTTAGAACATTTTTAAGTGTGTTTGTGGCTCGTGATCAGAAAGGAAGGAGAGAACAGTGTGTTCTTGAGACCTAAAGTGCTTCTCCTCTCTTGAGTTTCCAGAGATCATATGCTTGCATTTAAGTGGTCATTATTACAGCCCTGCCTTCTATAATTTTTTCCCTTTTCCTGTATGTTATTAATACCTATAATCTTGGGATCAGAATGACCAGCTTTACAGAATTTATTTCAGAGTGGGTAATTTAATTACCAAGACCATAAACATTATCGATAAGTGGTACTCTCAGTTCCCCTCCTTAGCTCATTACACTTTTGCTAATCAATCACTCATAAGTGGATTTAAAACTGGACTGTGAATTTCCCTACTCTGAAATCCAGAGCTCCATGGCCACACCAGAATTATTCAGCACAATTCAGTTATGAAACATAAGTGTAATGTTTTCATACTCTGCACTACTGTCTGTGATAGGAAATATATCTAAGAATTTTGAAACTTGTTTTAGCAAATCTTATCATGGTCATATCAAAGTCTCTTGTTTTTGAAGTCATTCTTTTCAGTTTTGAGTAATTAAAATCAACAAATGCTACACTAAGTGTACAGTAGGTCTCGAAACATAAACAAAGCTGTGCTTGTGTACCATCTGCTGCTACTGTGCTGCTTAGATTTAGGTGTAGAATCTGAGTAGCCTTTTCTTTCTTGTCTAGTTTCTTGAATTTGAGCGAAAAGAGCTAATTTTTTTTGGAAGCACCATTTTCAAAGGTGAGATTAGCAGTCATGTTATTGCAAACCCACCTTCCTGCTTACTGAGCACAGTCACTGCAAGGCAGCCAGTGGCTTTGTGTCTGGCATCTCCGCAAAACTCCTGTGGCTGAAGCTGTCAGTAGAGTACTTTGAGTCCTTCTCAAGCTCCTCCCAAGATGATCTGTGTACATAAGGCGAAGTCTTAAAGGTGGATTTGTCTACCACTCTGACAAAAGACTTTCCTAAACAATCAGCATTATTCTGAAACACTTCTTTGCTTACTGGATCATGCTTCCCAAGGCCCATATTAGGGAAAAAATAACACGGGCCTAGCTTTGTTTCCCCTACAGACTACTATTTCTCTCTGTTCCTGTCATCACTAATTGACCCTAAGCATTGTAGATGCTGCTTCCTTTCCAAAATGCTATTCCTTCTGGATGTCCTTCCAGTGTCCTCCTTATTCCTGCTATGTAGTTTAGAGAGGAAAAAATCATTTTGCAGTTTTATTTACTTTGTTTTACTTCTGCCAGTTGATCTGTTGTTTTTTGAACTAAATAGTGACTTCATAGGTAAATTTGAAGAAACTCCTCTTTCTGTTGCTAGGATTGATTTGCTGAAGACAAGATTAGTGGCTAATCTGAATGTATTTATTACTTCAATGATGATTTCAATGATCTACTTTTCAGTTTGTGTCTGATTTATGACAGAACTTCCTGTAATCTAATTTCTCTCTAGTTTCTGAGTACTTTCACTATCTGTTGGCTTTGGAATACAAAATATTTTCCTTTTTTTTTTTTTTTTGCAAACCAGCAGAAAGGCATTTTTAATAGATGGTTAGTTATTTAGAAGTTTATATCAATATTTGATTTTCTTTATATTTCCTGTCGTAGAGAATAACTGAAACTACTTATGTCTGTACCTGGGCACAAGGAAACAGTGACATTATCTATACTCTCCAAGATACTGACAGAAATGTTATCAGCCTACTTGTACTGACTGTATTTAGGACTTTGTACTTTGATTCTTTTTCCAGAGTCCATTTTGAATGTTTTGCATTCTACCAGGTATATTAGTTACAGAAAATGTGTGTAGCCAGAGCACTGACTGTGAGGAGCCTTTGTCAAAACAGCTGGACTCTCAAGGCCACAGCTCCATTTCAGATGGTGCTGTGGACTTGTTTTCTATAGATAAGTGACAGCATCAAAACTTATCTTCATCTCCATCAGCCTCTTATGGAGCAAGGGAGTTGGAAGGCATTTAATGAGCTTAATGACTTTGCTAGTGGAGGGAGGTGTGTGTGATAACGAGATAGCTGTCCATCGATTTCTCTTCCATTGAAAACTGGGGTAGGTATGGCTGTGTCTCTGGCCTGCTTTTAATATGGGTCCTTCCAGAGCTGATACTTGGCAAGCATTTGATTAAACTTCTCCTTTTTCACTCCCTTAAGAAATGTTTTCCAATTTCCCAGTCCATTTTTTGCTGTTGGCAGTGACAATATCCCTCTTGATTTCATCGTTTTAACAGACCTTACTCTCATCATCTTCTTTTTGATCTCGTTGGGCTGTATCTGATTACTGAAAACAAACAACTCTATGTATTTTAATTTATACCTTGCAATCCCAGATTTATGTGCTTGATTGTTTTTCTCTCTGGTCTCTCTGGGATCTTTACTGTTCCCTGTTTGAGCTCTGTCTTGCAGTTTTGATTTCTGCTGGTCAGAGGAGAGTTTCGCAGACATCCTGATGCCAGTTTTGTAGGGACTTTACAAATGAATTTTCAGTGCATTTACAAATGAATATTCTCCCTTCCTGTGTTAGGTCTTAAAAATAATTCTATTTGAATGCAAACTGATGACTCTTTTGCTTCCTATTGCCTTGGACAACCTGGAGTCTTGCAGTGCTCCTTGCAGTTTGCCAGTGTTCAAATCTGAACAGGGTCATAGCAAACTTGTTAAGCTGATGTGTGTGAGACTGACTTCTGGAATGTTTTTGTGGTTCAGGATCTAATGTAAAAGCAATAATAAGCTCAAGCACCTACCTAGTCTCCCAGATTTGCATTTAAGTAGACAACTGCTTCTGTAGTAGAGATGTGTCTGCTGTGTGGTTTGTTTCATTTCAGGGCATTGAACCTGTCTCTGAGATCCCTTTCCTGCTGGTCCTCACTTCCTTAGTAGGTGATGACAAGGAGAGATTACTTTTTCTAACAAAATCACAGAGTGGTTTGGGTTGGAAGGCACCTTAAAGGTCATCTAATTCCAGCTCCCTGCCATGGGCAGGGACACCTTCCACTAGACCAGATTGCTCAGAGCTCCATCCAACCTGTCCTTGATCACCTCCAGGGATGGGTGTGATGTGATAACACTCTGTATTTATACCAGATATTTTGCTTCTTAAATATCCAATAGAAAGAGCTGTGGCAAGTGGATTCATTACACTGTTTATCAGGACTCACATATGAAAAGGAGAGAAGAAATTTTGAGGGCATTCAGGGTTTTCATTGTCTTGAGGGATTGACTGGGAAGTTAGTTGTTACCAAGCAGCAGTGGAATCCGAAGGCAAAGGGCCTCTGAATAGTCTAATGAAAACTGTTGTTTCCCGTAAAATATGAATATTATACCTCTGACAGGTATGTGGAGAAAGTGTTAGGAAAGAACTTAAAAAGCAGCTAATGACGTTAGGGGACACTTTATTGTCAACAAAACTTGTGTGTCTCTGTTGCAAATATGATCCCTCCTAAAACAGGAAAAAAAATCACTGCTCACTCCTGAAGATCTTAATTAATCTGCAATACTGTAATGGTACTGGGGAATTATGAATTGTTTTTTACTGTCTTATGCTTTATTTATAGGATAATACCAACCTTTTTGATACCTATGACGTTGAACTTATAAAAAAGAATGGGCAAAGCCTGGGGATAACAATTGTTGGATATGCTGGTACATGTGATGTAGGTGAGTTCTACAGGGTTTAGTAGGGTCTACGACAAGAACTTCTCAGATATCCATTATTGACCATGGGGAAAACGGATAGCTCCTACCTGTTCTAGGATATGGGGACATGGAATCAGGTTTTTCTTTTCCCCTCAATCCTCTTTAAATTAGAGCTGTTAACTTGTCTTTCAGATATTGTTTGCACAAATGATAATGGATATCAGGTTTTATACATAGGGGGTAATGCTTTTTGCCCCCTTCCCTTCCTGTGGGACTCAAAAGTATTCTGGGAATGTGGTGCAGCTGGTGTTGCTCTCCAACCATCCTTGTTCCCAGGAGATCCTCCTGTTGCCTTGCCAGTCAGGAATCCAAGGCCAGTGCAGTGAGCATTGGGAACTGGGCTGGGGGAGGAGCATGTGTCAGGCAGTGGGAAGAGTTGTGTTTGGAGCACAGGTGGAGGAGTTTTGCTGAGCATGGACCAACCATGTTGGCCAGGTGTCTGAGGAAGGTCAGTGTTCAGAAAATGAGGGATGAAGTGTCAAGATTCAGTAGAATTAAACATCAGCATCTCGTATTTAGCAGGAGTTTGTGGAAGGGAAGGTTAATATTTCAGCTGATGTTTTGGGTTTTCACTGGATTTTTTGTTTTGTTTTTATTTCCTTGTTCTAATTAGAAGTAAGAATAATGAAATGTCAAACGTGACAAAACCCAGCTTTGCTGATTTCCATGTCTCTTTTCTTTTTTTAAAGAAAAATCCTTTTTCATTAAGATTTAAAGTACTAAATTCTTTAGCTGTAAGATGATTGAAGTCCTGATCAAAGTCCTTAAGCACATACTTTACTTTTAGCTTAGTTAGTCCTATTGAAATCAAATGCAGCATGGATTTAAGTGATTGTGGTTTAAAGCCTGGGTAAGCACAAGGATGAATCCATGGAGGAGGTGGCCTTTTGTGAGGCATTTTAAGGGAAAAATTTGAGGTCAGTGTACAGGTGGTTGTGTCAGTGCTGGTTTTTCCACTACAGTTGTTTGGTGCCATGTTGTGTGAGTGGTAATGTGCATGAGTTGGTGGTTGGAATTATCACTTTATGGACAGAAGGAAGGGTGTGAAAAAGGCTGTAATTAAAAAGCCTAATAAGAAAAGAAACAAATTAGGTTAATGCAGTGACTTGTTTCTCTTCCCCCCAGCAGAACCTTCAGGGATTTTTGTGAAAAACATCATACCTGGTAGTGCTGCTGACCACAATGGCCAAATTCATGTTCATGACAAAATTGTTGCTGTAAGTAAAATACTTCTGTATTGCTGTAGAACTAATACTTCATTACATACCTTAGTGTTAAAAGAACAATGTAATAAGGCCATTGTAGAATTAATTAAACCTTCTCTGCTTTGCAGAAGAAATAATTTGGTGGTTTGTATTTGTTTAGGTAGATTTGTGACAGAAATGAGCTTTGGCTTGCTGTGGTTAAAGTATTATTTTATATTCAAAGAAGTAGTAAATAGTAGTTAACTGTGAAAGAGAAAACCATTTGGATTAAAATGTTTCAGAGTGGAGAATCTTGGCTTTTGGCCTGAAGTAAAGATGATCAGAATTAAATTCTTGGATTGAATGTGGTTTGAGGATGGTTAAGATTCTGCAAGATGTGGCACATTGTGGTGCTTAATGACTGTGTAGCATCGTGTGGATACAATTTAGGTTTGAAAATCCAAGATCTATGTGTAGAAATATGAAAAAAACCACTGAAGAACAGTGAATTGAA
>NW_008690478.1:0-11370 GCF_000695815.1 Acanthisitta chloris | reverse complement strand
AATGAATTCCACAGTCTTTTGCTTTAAGCGAGAATATTTATAGAGATGTGAGGTTAAATTACTTTTAAAATGGGTGCTCTGCCAGACCTTCCAAAGTCAACTTCTCCTTTGTGAGAGCAAAAGCTTCTACATCCTTGATCTTTTATCTGCAGGAGAAGCCCCTATTGATGCCTGATCTAACAGCGAGATGAACACAGTATTTCGGGTGTAAATTAAAACATCTGAATTAATAGAATGGTTTGGGTTGGAAGGACATTAAAGATCATCCAGTTCCACCCCCTGCCGTGGGCAGAGACACCTCCCACCAGCCCAGGTTGCTCCAAGCCCCATCCAACCTGGCCTGGAACACTCCCAGCCACAGCTTCTCTGGGCAACTTGTGTCTGTGCCTTAGCACCCTCACAGGGAGGAATTTCTTCCTTATTTCTAACCTAAATTATCCTTCTTTCAGTTTGAACCTAGTGGAAGAATTGAGCTGTTCAGAGTGGATTATACAAACAGCTGTGTGCACAGGATTGTGTGGGGCATGTTAGAAATCCGTGAAAAAACTAACAGGGATAATGAACTGAACAGAGCTCTAGGCTGACAACTCTGCTGGGAACCTTCATCCACAATCCTTGTCAAGCTGTTTTTTGTAAGCAAAACAAATTTCAGAAAAACTCTGTGCATACTTGTATCAGATTAGTAAATTCTGTTTTGTGGTTACCCCATGAAGACAGAAGAAATTACTGTTGTGTTTCCTTTTACAATGCATTTTGAAAATATTATCTCATTACTGAAATGTAACTGATTTAATGAGATTGTTTTGCAAATGCTCCTGTCTTGGGAGAATAACCCTATAATTCCTGCACAAAATAATGTGGCTGTTGGTTACAGTGTATGATACTGCACAGCATACTCTAAGAATGGAACACAAGCATTATTATTTGATATAATTCTTTTGGTTTAGGTTGATGGAGTCAATATACAGGATTATACCAACCAAGAAGTGGTGGAGGCATTGCGTAACACTGGAGAGACTGTACGTCTTACCTTACTTAGAAGGAAACCTTCAATTTCTTCAGAAGGACATTCAGAGAGAGGTAATCCTTTATCTTTCTTTTTTTCTAGCAGCTGATTTTATTTTTCACTCCATTTACAGTTGCCTTGGGTAACAATTTAGGACCAAATACCACATGATCCTAGATTTGGTAAGGGCACAGTGTAGAAAATGACATACTGAAGGAGGAATGAAAAGAAACAAAAGTGAGAGATTCAGGAAAATTGAGTACAAAACCCCTGTGTAGCCTCTCCCCCCGCCAAAAAGAAAAGGAATTTATGAGGTGGTGTTGCTATTTCCTCTATTTTGCAGCATATGATATTTTTTTTCCATCTGTTTTCACAGTGCAGCCAACTGTTCCAACCTTTGTGTCTCCTGGAGCTGTAGGGACTGAAATTAGTGTGGACACTAAGAATGAGGGAAAACAAGAACAGAAGGATAATCTCCAGTATGAAAAGCAGCAGAATCTACATAAAGCAGGTAGATAGGATGTCTTGCAGTGTCTCTTCTGAGTCTTGGAACTGTCTTTAATTCATTTGCAATACTGATGGGCTGTCATGGCTTACTCCATCCATAGCTTTTGCCCTCTAATGCTTTCTGAAGTAAAGCTCTACCTGTTGGATCTATCAACTCTTCCACCCTACCCTATCCATGAGATGTAGCACTGCCCACAGGTTTGTTGAGAGTGCATTCTGTGTCATCGTGGAGGTCACTGATGAAGATACTGGATCATGTTAGCCCCTGTAGCTCTTCACCTCCTCCCGTAACTGGCTGTCAAGCCCTTGGTTAATGCTGTCTTTGATTCCAGTGCTCCATCTGGTTTTCAGCCTGTTTAGCAGTCATCAAACCTCTGCTTTCTCAGTTTCTAAATGGGAGTGCTGACGTAAATGGTGGCAAAAGCTTCAGTAAAGTGGAGGTATATTACACCTTCATCCACATCCCTGTCTTGTCAGACTGGTCAGTATTTGGCAAATGTATATTAACTGTTCCTGATTTGTCTTCTTATCATCAGTGTCTTTGGAAATGGATTCCAAGAAGAGTCTTGTGAGCTCAGGGCCTGTAATTCTCTGGATCTTCCTCCTTGCATAATATTTGCCCTTTTCCAGTCAACAGTGATCTCCTTCGTGGAGGTGCAGCCCTTTCAGTGCTCTGGAATGAATCTCAAAAACTCTATAGAGAGCTGAAAGCCTCCAGCTCAATGATTCTTCTTTCTGTCCCTGGTACTACTCTGATGACCTGTCCTGCCTGCAATCTTCTTCTGAGAGAGAAGATTTGTTCATCCTCCACTGCTGCCAGGGCCCTGAAGCAGACTACTGGGTGTGAGCAGCAGCAGCAGATGAAACTCCTGGGTGTTCATATTTATTCCTAGATCCAGTGTTAACCTCAGCCATACACATCTTAATGGTTGGACTTGAGGTCTTTTCCAGGACTTAGAGGTGTTTTCCAGACTCAGTGATTCTATGATCTTCTTGCCCTCAGAGGTCTAAGACTCCTGACAAGTGTTTTTGTAATATTCTTCTGGTTTCCCCTAGAACATCTCTGATACCCATTTGTTGCAGTTTCCTCTTTTGGCAGTGCAATAACTTCATCAGAACTTGCCTGTTAGGTGTAAAGACTTGATAACTGGAATTGGGAGCTGGGCAGGAGTTCAAATTAGGCATGTTTTTAACAGCAAAGGCAGTCAAGCATAGGGACAAGTCACAAAGGCATAGATGGCTTTAGGGTTTAGCTGACTTGAGAGTCAAGGTTGGAGGTCTTTCCAGAAGGCATGCTTCAACTCCCCTACAGATTTCTGGGCTCTTCTACAGAAACTTCTGGGTGAATTTCTACAGCTTGTGTTAAAAGTCAGCATAAATTATCCTTATGCCTTGTGGTTTCTAAGAGACGTAGATGTAATAGAGGATTCTAAATTACGGCTGTCAATGAATAGCAATTTTGCTGTGATTGTTGAAGACCTGTCAGTATTAAAGACAACCTGGAAACGAGAGAAATGTAGCAGTTTCTGTGTTCCATTCTGTTTTACTTTTCTGTCCAAGCCTTGTAACCAGACATCCTTTGTTGTGACTTCTGCGTGTTCCCAGAAATAGGGAGCCAGAACAGAAGCACTTGAATAGCTGAGTTTAAGGTTATCAAAGCATTGTTTTAGCTGCAGGAATAGAAAAGCACATACTGATTTGTAGTTATCGTTGACTAATAACTTAAGGGCTTAGCAGTAGGATGTATTTAGGGACAGAAGAGCCAGAAGGATTTACACTTGCTATGACAGAAGCTGAAAAAGAGCAACACATGCTGTCCTGTGTCAGTTACCCAGTCCCTTTTTACTGTGGAACTTCCTTTGCATAAAGTATTTTCTTCTTCTACTGGAGTGAATAATATCTCTGTAGTCAGCTCCTGACCGCTGGTGATAGGGTTATCTTGTGTCACAGGCTGCAGGTGTCTGCCCTGATGCAAAGAGAAGTCTCTGAGGGATTTGTCACCTAATACCTGGTGCTGTGCAAACATGGTGTATCAGTGCTGGGATCAGTTTATGCTGAGAACTAAAATTGCTTTTACCTGGCTTGAAGGTAACAAACTGTTAGTCTCAAGGTGTGTTATCTAGATATGCCTTAGTGATCTCTGTTCTGCTGATAATCAGCTTGGATCAAACTGGTTTTTTGAGCCTTTCTCATAGCAGGCCCAAACTGCTTTGATGTGGATCCTCTGCCTCTCCATAGCCCTTGGTTTCAAAAGGAGTTTGTAATCAAGTTGTATGTGCATGAGTGGCTCCCCTTCAATTCTAGCATTGTGCAAATCCTGAAATCCCCATCCTTGGAGTTCTGTGGAGTGTGATGCAGGTGCACCTGGCCCTGACAAGGACTTCATTGCCTGGGATCCTTAGCTGCTGGCTGGACCCATGCTGGTTCCTTGCAGAGGCACTGTGGTAGAGCTTCACTACACTCCCCATTGCATCCTATAGCATGTGTACTATGGGATTTTCTATTCTCCCGTGTATCCAGGCCCCCCCTTACATTGGAGAATACAGGATGATGTGTTTATATGGGATGGAATACCAGAATTTAAACACTGGAGATGCTGTTTGTTTGCAGTTAGATACTGCCCTTGATGCCATCAGCTGTGCTGGTTCTCCTTGGCCAGCAGGAAAATGCCATGGGCTTGGCTTTGGAACTGAGTAATGCATCAGAAGCATTTAATGCAATGGGAAACAAGTATCATTGCTTGATTTAAGTGTGGTTTTTCACTATGAAAAGCCTTGAGTTACAACATTTTGCAAAAGCTTTATACAACTATAAAGTGTGTGTGTGTCTCTCTCTGTTAAAAAGTTGAAATACTCGGATGCAAATTTTACTCCTGCAGAACTATGATGTATAAGATTTCACCTTGGAATAGAACTTAATGGCCAAGTTTGAATTCCAAAGATAGGTGCTTATTTTGGACATGGTGATGGGCACTTCATTATGATGGTGCTAAAGTAAATACTGCTAATGTAAGGCTCTGACAAAACTCTGGAAATGCCTGTAGAAGTTCAGTGTAAAAGGTATGTTTTATAAAACATGTATGACTTCTTTTTAAGCACAGTGGTGTGAAATTCTTATTAAACTGTGTTTCCTGAGGAGGTGTTAAATAGTAATTCTGGCCAAGCAAACCCATGCTTTAAGCAGTTCTGTTACAAAGGCAACATGCTTTAGGATGCAACATGCACGAGGTCTGAAACTCTGTGCTAGCAGAGTACAAGCAATTAACTTAACAGCTGCATCTGCAAGAGTGCAGAGTGGGCAGAACTGCTTTCTCTTGCCTTGCAGCAGTACTCAGAAGCCAAAGATACGATGGTGTGAGTCAGGAGCTTCAAGTTGTCAGGGAAAAAATATCCAGCAGTAGGGTAGATAAAGATAAGGCATTAATGAGGGGCACTGGAGCACAATACACATCCCTGTGTAGTGAGTTTGTGAAACCAGGAGGAAACTGCAAGAAAATACCCCAGTTCTGAAGATTCTGGCAGTTTTGGCCAGAAAACATGATTTTTACAATACATTTGTGATTTATTCTTGATGCTTGCTAATTAGAAATGAAAACTGTATGGAAGTGCAGGCAGAAGGACAGACTAAATATGCTGAAAGTTGTTGCTAATGAAAGCTGTCCCTGGGAAGTGTTTTCATTTTTGAGTCCTTGCACATTATAGAAGACATTGTACATATGTCAGGTCATGAGAAATTCAGCTGGGTGAGAGACTAGAAAGAAGCTTCCTATTAGCTGCCATGTGGAAAAAGCTGTTTGGGGAGAAAGGAACATTGTAAGTGAATTGGGTGATACCATTGGAATTGAATATATTTAATCCAAATCCCTTCAGCCTACCACAGTTCTGAGGAAGTTATAAGCAAAGACTTTAAAGTGTGTTTGAAAGAAAGAAAGGGGAAAACTTCAAATGGAGACGAGTATCAGCACCTGCTCTGAGCAACTCACAGGTTTTGGTAATGTGTTTTGGAAGTGACAAAAAAATCTGTATTCAGCCAGCTGAACACAGCTTACAGTTGCTAAACTGAACTTTGAGCTTGACCCTGAGATTCATTGCTCCTGGTGAACCTTAAAATCTATATTTGGCTGCACAGGGGATTGCAGGTGCATAGGTCCTGTGTGTTCACGCTGCTCTAACTTTGTAATAGCAGAAAAAGAGACAAAGGAATTTCTGTCCCTATGTATTTCTACAAATAGAAGGAGTGGAAGAATGCACTGGTGTTTTGGTTTTGCTACAGCTGGGAAGTAAAGATAGAGATTAGCCTGTGCTTGATAATAAGACTCACATTAGAAACTTCAATTAATTTTCAATGAAGTTCAAAAGCCTTACCTGACAGTTGAGAATTTTGGGACAATTTGTCTTCCCTTTTAAGGATATAATTTATTTCACAGAGAAGTGTGGCTTGTATTTACAAACCCAAGTTTTTTTAGTTTTGGTGGGGTGTCTTTTTGGGAGCAGAAAATAGCTATCAGGATTGCTGGAATTCTCAAGTATCCCCTTGAGCCTACAGGTTAAAGATTCTCTGGATATTTCCAAGTGAAATCTCAGTTGTTAGGCTCTGTGGTTTCTCAGACAGAATGTGCCTATCTGGCATGACAAAGTGAGCAAAAGATATACAGCAATCTGTTCTGTTGTTCTAGAAGTTAACTTAAATCATTGTTTTTAATGAGCAGAAAACTTCAAAGTTATAAAATGATGTCATGAGGGTTGTACTGCAAAGTTTTCTCTTTGCAGTCTACAAAGGTGCTGAAAGTAGGTGCCCCAACCCTGGCAGTGTTCAAAGCCAGGTTGGCTAAAGCCTTGAGCAACCTGCTCTGGTGGGAGGTGTCCCTGTCCAGGGAAGGGGGTTGGGGCTGGATGATTGAATGAAGGTCCATTCCAACCCCTAAAGTTCTATGATTCTATGAAAGCAGAGGCAGCTTGAGATGCCATTTACGTAGGCTTTTGCTGGTAGGTAGGCTCTGAGCTCCTTATGGTGTCTTCAAAATTCCCCCCTTGAGGTTTTTTACTCACTAGTTTGTGTGCAAAACCTGAGCTTGTGATTTACATTCCAAATTTCAGTGTGATGCATTAGCAACACTAAGTGGTCTGTGCCTTGTCTAGACATCTGACAAACTATTGCAGTCATTCATAGGGGGGGAAAAAGGCAGTTTTTGGTAATTCAGGACCCAGTTGCTGCTGCTGCTGTGGCTGCTAGATGGAATTTGCTTTAGAGCTTGATTCTTACCAGTTACACATTGCTCCGGCGTGGAACTTTATATGTGAGCTGAGCTTCTGGATGAGGTCAAATGCAGGGCAGCCAGTCATTTTCTGCTGTCTAGCTCTGTCAAATTGTCTTACATGACTGTAATACTGCCTTGGTTGCATAAGTAAGAAAGCTGAAAAGATATAAATGTCAAGATAGCCAAGTTCCCACGGAAGACTGGTTTAGAACTGGAGCTTATATTAAAGCTCATGTTACTTACTGGCCTAATTAAAGTAGACAAGGCTTTATACCTGCCAAATGTATAAATAAAGTCTGTGCCTGCTTTGTGCTGACACAGCCCCTCGATAACAGCAATATCTTGTCAGGTGTTTTACTTCTTGAGGGGGTTCATCTGGGTGGGAGATGATGTTTCCTTGGAGTGGCAAAGGGTTTATATAGCAACAAATTATGAAGTCATGTGAAATTTGTTTTTGCGGCCTGAAAGAATGATTTATTTACAGTACTGTGTGGGGCAGAACTCGCATCTCATCATCAAGCATCACCTCTCCTGCTTCGCGGCTGAATAAATCACACGTTAGCAGGAGCTGACATTTTGCATTGTTTTCCTAAGAAAGACGTTTTTCATTCGCGCTGTTTGATAGACTCAGCTTAATGCACTTTCCTTTTGGGGATTATTCCCTCTAATCTTTTATTTACACTGAATTTTTATGGAAGTATTTAGAAGTAAATGTACTTCTGAATGTACAGTATGCTTGTAAATTGAATATTCACTTTCATATTTAGGAAGAGTCCCACTCCCTCCAGCACATGAGCTGAAATCCAAGTGGGAAAACCTGCTGGGACCAGAATACGAAGTTATGGTATGTTATATTTCAATAAACTACGTTCATGAATGTTATTTCTTTAAATTACAGATCTGTGAGCTTAGCATTACAGGCTGTTTACAGAGCAGTTTAGTGTTTGGAACAGATCAGTGGCATCACATTTTCCTTCCTGTAACATCAAGGCTGAAATATATGTTATAATGAGTTGAGGATTTTGTTGTTTTTTTAAATTTTATTCTGTTACATATATATTATTGTTATACAGAAAGCAGACAGGAACAGTGATTTAAGAAAATCAGCTGTCTTTTTTAATCTGCATCTTAGCAGCCACTTAAAATATGTGGCATTTTTCTGATTTCATTGATGATATATTTGTTTTATTGTGCACTGGGGGGGAAAAAAGGCTCAGGATGGCGCTCCTTTCTTCACAAGAATCTTACAATTTTATCAGAAGGGTGAAAGAATGATTTTCAAATGTGCTGGGAAACTAGGAGGTAATTCTCAGTAGTGTAACTTTGTGGTGCCAGTGTCTATTGGATATTTCTTCACTTCATATGAAATAATTGCCAAGCAAAAGATTGTTTGGATCACTCGTCATGAGGAGTTGATGGAAATTGTAATTCACTTCTGCTTTTCAGTGCTGGGTGAGCCAGCGAGTGCAGATAAAAGACTCCAACCACTGTTCTTTTGCGAAGCCTTAAAAAATTACCACCACCACCAAGAAAATGCCCTGTTTGTCTTTGCAATGCTTGTCCAGTTGATTTAGAGACACTTGTTTTTACTACTTGGGGTAGCCATCATTCCAGTCACTTGTTGGAAGATTTAAAGTAGCTTTAAGAATTGCCTGGAGAAACTCACTTCTCTCCTTTCCATTAGCACTCCTTTAAGATCTGAAGTTCGTGTAAGATTATGTACATGATGCAATAAATCTGTTTGGCTGCCCACTTCAGTTGCTTGGTATTCCCATCCTTACATTTCAAGAGACTGATATTACTTCCCTTAGCACTATCACACTTCCCACAGAGGACGAAAACCTGCTTAGCTGGTGAAACTCACTGTTTTTAATTCTTCTTCAGCTGCCGCCAGTAAAATGTCAGGAGTGAAAATGTTAATGATTGGGCCTTTTAAATAATAGAAGGAAGCTCCTGTGGCATCCCATTTTGGAAGTAATTTTTTGGTTCTTGTTGCCTGTGTCTACCTCTGCTCTTGCTTGGCTTTGTTCAGTAACAATACTCGGTTTGACTTCAGCGCAGTCCTTGTGTCACACCATTCCCACTCCTACATCAGCTCCCAGAAGGTCACCCTGGAGGTGCCTACAGCATTCGCCCAGGAGTATTTATCTTCAGAGGAAGTAGCTGTTTGAAGAGAGGGTTTGGTGTTGCTGCTCCTTTGTGGTGCCAGTGGAAGGAGCTGAGATCCTGGACAGGGATGTATGACCGTGTGCTGTTTATGTCCTGCTACCTAAGCATGAAGTGTTATGTAGTCATATATTTATTCAGTTACAGCTGCATGGACATGAAATGGATTCTGTCTGTACTGGAAAACAAGGTGCTGGAAGCTCTATTGAAAAGTAATGCAAAAGAAGCTGAGGCTTAGTATTGTTTCATAAATGATTTGTTAAACTAGACATTTCCAAAGGAGCCTTAAGTTACCTGATTTATTTCTTTTTTTTTTTGGTAAAGTTATTTATTTTCCAGATCTACCAAGTGTAGCATTCCTCCCTGACATACTCAACCTCAGTGTCTCAGACTCCAACTCTGGGCCACAGATAACCACAGATGTCATCATATTACATGTAAAATGGGAGTAAATAACCTTCTAAGGTTACAGATAAATCAATTATTTTAATAACATTACAAAAAAACTGGTTGTAGACATGTTATTTTATTAGTATTTTTCAAAAAAAATGAAGATAAACCAAAGATTCCTTGTCACTGTTTAAAATAACCACTTTACATTCGAATTTGGTAGTTAACTCATGTGTTTCAAGCCATGTTAGAAACATGCTGCGGAAGATGATGAGTTAGGTTAGATGTTAGATGTCTGCACTGTAGCCTGAGGTAATAACTTAAGCTATCATACTTTCAAATTTGGGTTGGCAAGACCATTTGGGTATTGGTGTCAAACATAATGGCATTTTGTGCTTACATATGATTACTGAACTTGACTAAAACTGGCGTTTAGGCTTGGGGAACAGGATAATACTGGAGTCTGCTAATAGTGCATAATCACCACATTCCTAGTTGTAAATGTTCTGTGCCTGAAAGATTTTTCTAACATTTGTTTAGAATTATTTTGCATCAATGTGACCCTGTTTAAGTATGGTTTATTTTGCTCATGAGGGTTTTTTTTTGCCAGAATTCATCATTCTGGTAAAGTCTTTATTGTCCTACTATTGAAAAATATTCTGATGTCCAATTTTTAGGTTGTGAATGTGGATATGCCCATTACAGACGATTCAGAGCTCCAGAAGTACTCAAAGGTATGACTTACATGGTGGTTTCCTTCATGGTATATGTTGGCAGAGTAATCCTAGCAGGACATGAAACAATTCCAAATGTATGTGTTTCAGGAATTTCGTGGGTTTGTGGCTGTATCTTTTTTCAAAAAAAATAGGCTGCCAGTATTCTGCTTCTGTTCTGGACTGATCCAATGCCTTTTCATAGAATGGGCAAATGCACCTTTTAATACACACATGCACCCAAACAATAAAAAAGCACCCCCAAACCATGCAAGTAAGCCTTAAATTTTGGAGTACTCATTGCGTTGACCTCTAGAGAATGGAGCAGAGGTTGAAACTCTGCTGAACAATGTCATTGTCCTGCAGAAGAGTTTGCTGTGTTGATCCTGGTTCAGGCAAAGGGCTTAAATTAATTTCACTTTCAAGATATTTTCAAGATATATATGTTAATATTCTGCAAAAGAGGTTTGTAGATGTGATGCATTTATAGACTTGTGGGGATATCTCAGTGAAGAAAGGCCATAAACTCATAATCTGACATGGGTGTGAAGGAATCCTGAGGATCAATGGATCATTCCTTTTACTTGAAGATCCAGAATTAATTGGGAACCAGTTCAGTGTTTCAACTTCAGTAATAAAAGACAGAAAATGGCCAAAATTAAGGAGCTGATCATCTCTTCTTGCCAGGTTGCCATGATTTCTACTGCCTTGTCTGGATAGCGCATCACTTCTATTCCAGTTTTCCTAATATTAGCAGACCTAAGGCACTGAGGGCTGGAGGCTCCCTAGAGAAAAGTTCCAAATTAAGGAGACCACTGGGAAAAGGCTAACACAAAACCCGTGACTTCCCCTTGCAGAAACAAGGACGTCCACATTATTAGCTATTTACAAAAGACTCCTCGTGGGTATTTCTCCTACCTCAAAGTAGTGTAGCTCCTTGAGGAGTAAGACAGCTGATCATGTGGTGAGATTTTATTGTGATAATGGAATTTCTTTCAGTTTTGTTTTGTTCCAGCCCCATGGCAGGGGGATTGGAACAAGATGATCTTTAAGGTCCTTTCCAGCCCACACTATTCTGGGATTCAATGATTTGTTGACAACTCACCTTCAGGGTAGGATGGACTTTAGGTAGTACTTCTCTCTGCATTTTTCACAATACGATTAGTTATTTAAGAACACAGTTCAAATTGCCTTCTCCCTCAAAGAGCAGATTGGTTGTTTTTATTTGTGCAAACAGTTTATGAAGAGAAATTACAAACAGTCGTGTTGTAACGCAGATGGTGTCACCACGAAGGCTTAATCGTTTTACTGTGTGCTTGGTTTAATTTGGC
>NW_008690477.1:3822-11444 GCF_000695815.1 Acanthisitta chloris | reverse complement strand
CCAACCTGGTTGATTCTATGATTATGTATATAATGTCCACATTTCTGCAAAATCTGCCTATAAAGTTGATGTTTGTCACTTACAGTATAAGGTGATTGATGCTGCTTTTTTCTATTTTGTTGCAGATGTTTGCCAATACAAAAAGGTATATCCTTTCAGTGGAGGTTCTCCGCTGATCCAGCCGTCATCTTACGACTTTCACTTCAGCTGGAATCAAGTTCCTTATGCTGTTGGTAAGAAAACATCTCTTTTTACCAGTTGGTTGGTTTTTTCATTACATTTTGGCCTGTACTTGGCTCTTAGTGGAATTAGTGTTCTAGGAATAGGTGTGTTACATTCATGATGCCACTTGAGCTAAGTTTCTGCATATGATATTTTAGAAAGTGGAGCCTTGGTGCCAAGTTCTTCCTTTGATGAACTGTTTTTTCCCTTTTTTTTTTTTTTATTTTTTTTATTTTCCATTCACTTTTCCATTCTGCCAGGCATAGAAAGTGAAGTTTTCTTCAGGCTTGATGTAGCTCAATGTCCATCAGTATGTTAAACAACCCTTTTCATAGGAAAGAGAGATGCCAGGAGAGGTCAGGTACTCCAGAATACTGTTCATAGCGCATCCAAAAAACTGTTACATTAACGATTTTTCCTTGCCAAATAACTTTTCTTCCATTGCAGTCTGTGCTTTCCCATATATCCTTGCCTTCACTGCTGATTCCATTGAGATCCGATTAGTGGTGAATGGGAACTTAGTCCACACAGCAGTTGTGCCTGAGCTTCAACTTGTAGCATCAAGGGTAAGACACAGAAAAATCATGTTTGACTGTTTCTGTGATATGTTGGGACCTAATTCACATAAATAAAAAGTTGCTGCAGCTAAAAAACAAACCAAAACTGAAATATGTGCTATTTGTTCTGTTATAACCAATCTGTGGCAACTGTTCATCTGTCTGCTTTTCGTTTATATCAAGTACAAAGGGAATAAGAATTGATCATGCTGTCCTTTATTGGTTGCAGTAATACAGTTCTAAGATATTTGACTGTGGGGCAAATGCTATCCTCAGCATCACAGATGTTCCCTCCATTTACAGTGATAACCTTTCCATGACTGCCCCTTGTTGACTTAGCAGCAGTACAGCAATAGTAGCAGTAGAACATAGTGGATAATACATCTGAGCTCTTACTCAGGAGATAGTTAATAAAGTCTCAGTGTACTAATGACGAGTTATTTGTCATTTCAGTCAGATATTTATTTTAAAGCTACTGCTGCAGTAAGTGGATCATCTGACAGCAGCTCTAAAGAAATGAGTTCCAGGAGTTCTCAAACACCGATGGTTTATGAAAAGCCAGAATGTCCTCTTTCTTCTCTAGAAGGTAACAATGGCAGCTCGAATAATGATCTCTGATCATTCCAACAGCTATCACATCTCAGTGCAGCTGATCTCTAGTAAAGATTGTGATTTTTGAGAGTCTGGAAGATAGAGATACTTAGTGCCTGGCTGAGCTTTTGCCCTGTGGTATCTTTTTTTAATACATGGTAGCACTGTTCTGGAGAAATCATTTCTGTAGGAAGGGAGGAATTAAGCTTCAGTAGGTTGATGAATTTTTGGCAGCATGGCCATGACTAATAATGCAAAAAGAGGCATAAAATAGTGGGAAAACTTGAGAATTCATGTACACCATTCTGTTCTACTGGATGTTAAAGCTCTTTTGTGAACCAAAATAAGAAGTTCTAGCCTTGAAAAAGTTTGCACAGTCAATTTAGTGTACCATGATCTGTGAACAATCAGTCTATAGTGTAGCAATAGTGGAGAAACAAGGAAACATCAGCTTACTAATGCAAGATGCATGTGTACCTTCCTTCCTTAAATCTGCTGCTGCACTGGTAGTAGAAAGGCAAAGGAGCAGGTCATCACAAGTGTAATTTTTTAAAGGCAGTACTATTTGATGGTAAGCTTGGGGTTTTGGTTTGGGTTTCTTTCTAGGAATTAGGAAAATGCAGTATTTTATGTTACCAAAGAGGAAGAGCCATAATTTAGACCACTTGGGATCCAGGCTCCAATATACATGGGAGAATATTGCAGAGAGTGCAGAGTCATGATGTAACAGTCAGAGTACCAGCCTCAAGTCATACAAATTTCCTTCCTGGTTCCACTGCTGACTTACCATGTCACCAAGAGTCAATCTTCTTTTTCTCTCGAAGTCAAATTGCTTGTATTTATTCCTCTTCCTAGCTTATTTATATTGAAAGATCTCCTGAGCACAAAAGATCTTTGTCATTTGGGCTAAAAAGTGCTCAGCACAACAAGTATAACTTTTCTTTATAACTTTTCGTTTGGAAAGTATTAAGAACTGATTCTGTTGTGAAATTGTAATATTCTTTTTTCTTTTTGTGTTTCAGGTGAAGTTCCATGCAAAAACCTGTACAAAATTCCTCTCAGCAGTCTGGTTGGGCGAAGCATTGAACGACCTCTGAAGTCACCTTTGGCTCCCAAGGTCGTCAGTACTACAACATCCAGTGGCATTGCCTCTCTTCCAGTTACACACTCACTATCCTTATCTCGTATGGAAATTAAAGAAATTGCAAGCAGAACACGCAAAGAATTGCTGGGTAAATTCTCGTTGTTCTTCAGTGTACATATCAATTGCCAAGTATATACTTTGTAATTTTTGGACCATCACAGTTAGACTTGTAACACACAGCTAGTATTCATAAACTACTAAAATAAAAAAACCCACAAAACTGCAAGAAAACATTATTTGCTAATAGTATAGCCAATGTCTGATCACGTGTGACTATACTCTAAGCCAAGCAGAAATAGTTAATAATGGAAACCAGTAAGAGATACCTTAGCATTTTCATGAAGGCTTTATTTTATGTTGAGAGTATTAAGTCTTTTATTCCTTTATTGAGGCCTCTTGGATGAGCCTATACCCAAGACAGAAAGTGCACAGAAGCAAAAAAAGGTTCCTCGAAGACAGTCAGATCCCAAACAGGGAGCAGTAAGATCAACAAGTAGTGACAGGTAAATATACTGGCTTTAGAAAAGACCCTAAGTTAGACTCTAAATATTTTCAGAATTGATTGTTCATGTTTATCTCAGTTGGCATGGGGCTGACTGAGACCTTTGTACACTCATGTGTGTTTCATGTGAATGTGTTCGTTAGAGTATCTGAATATTATAAGTACTGAAATGATCATACATTTTGCTAAAGACACATTAATGAACAAAGCAAGACTAAATGGGGTTTTGTGGGGGCCTGCAGCAGTTAAGCCTGTAATTAAGATTTGGACTACTGCATATGCACTGTCTTACTGTTTTCTTCTATGCTCTCATGTTGCTATTTCCAAAATAAATTTTGTGAAGAAACATCATAGCATTTGTCTGTTTGGCTCTGACCCCACTGCCATTCTCTTGTTTTCACTGGTTTTTTTAACCTATGTTTTTGTAGAGTACTGGCAGAGTTCAGCCAAGATACAGGAGACTAACAAAACAAACAAAAAACTCTGCTGCACTGTAACACCATGTTTGATTTATTTCCCTGTTTTGAAATTATTTGGGCTTCACTAATACTGTCTTAATTATTCACAATAGAGTAAAACAGGAGGAAACTCAGTTTTAATGGTCTGTCTCCATCTTTAGTAAAAGTACCTATTGTTCCTTCTTGCCCTGATTTGTGTATTTTTTTAGTAACTTTTGTCTTCCTCTTTGCAGGATAATCTCAAGCTCTTTTGAAAGCTATTCTGAAAGACGTCATCTTTCCACTAGTTCAGATCCTGATACTTTACCAAACAGGGAAGAGAGCTCACCATCTAGCTGTCCATTTCAGCTGATTTCTTTGTATGATGAAGACATCATTGACTTGAAATGAAGACAGTCATAAAACCTATCTTCCTTACACATTTTCTTACAATTCTGTGAGCTCTGTGGGAATGTCACAAACCCAGCTTCTGGTGGTAAAATGTGGCTGAAAGTATTGGTGATAAACCTTTATAAAACCCATGTTGTTCTGGCTAGCACAGCCTGATTTGGTGATGCTTATATCTTTGACATAGGTATGTTTTCTCCATTAATGAACCATTACTTTTCGTGGCATTCTAACAGTAGGTAATCAGTGAGAGATTTAGGCTGAAACTGAAGTAAACAAAAAGTATTGTCCTGAGCTTCTTATAGTTTGAAGTAGCTGAATGACATGCAGCAAAGTTAATTGCTGTTACTGCTATCATGAGTTGTTTAACAACAATGTATGTCATGTGGGAAGAGGAATTTTATAACATAAATCACTCCTTTTGGTTCTTCAGTCTAAAAAAACCAAACAAAACAACAATAGCAAAAAAACCTAAACAAACAAACAAAACCAAAACCAAACTTGCAGCCAAGGTCATTTCATACAGTGCAGTCAGTCCTTGAAGTGATGCAACTGTGGTATGTTCACTTTCTTTGCTCTGGCCTGACCATGCACATTGTTTAGAGAAACTTGAAAACTTTTGGCTTTAAGAGTCCTTGAGCAGAGAAACTTTTTATAGAAAACACAAACTTCCAAAATATTTCTTAAGAATTAGAAGTAAAACATCCCTAAAAAACCCAGAAACTAACAAAAAAACCCCAAAACTCCAATCCATATACTGGAAAGCTCTTATTATAGTGCATCAGCAGATTTTGCCATTACAGGCAGAAGAGCCACCACCTGATTTTCTTTGACTACATAAAGAAAGATTCATATGCAGGAATCAGCATTAGCTGTTGTTTGCACTTGCACCAATAATGTGTCATTATTATAGATAGTCGTATTTTCTAATGGGATGCAGACTGAAGTTTCACTGCTGATAAGCTAGATTTCTATGATGAAATAGTCACCTTGGATCTTTTGTTACGTTGAAGGACAGGGTTTTATATTCAAAGCTTGATTTTTATTTTTTTAACCCTTTCCTCTAGAACCATTTTGCAAGGGTTTTGTTTGGTTTGGGTGTTTTTCATGAAAGTGTGATGCTTCCAGCCTTATTATATATGAAGATTTTAGCTTTTATTAGCAAGTGTTTCTTACTCTATACATATCCTTCTGTACCTTTGATTTTGTTCATAATACCATTCATATGTCATGATTTCACTTTCTTTTCAAGCATTGTCATCTGGAGATGTGTGCCTTTGCTGCCATCTGTTTGAATGTAAAACTGGTTTTGCAAAGTACTTTTTCTTCCAGTTTAGTGTATATAATGGCTTAATTGCTCCACTTAAGAAAATACAAAAGAGGCCTTATCTGGAAGCATCATTTTTTACTCTCAACAGGAGTGGCTAATCAAGGGAAGAAGCAATATTTTCAATGGTAATTACTCTAGAGACGGCTGTTATTACTTCAGTGGGTTTTACATGTGTGGGGTGAACCTTAATAAGCATCTAAAAGGAAGTACCAGATCAAAGTCTTTGCAAGAGCTTGTAATAGTTTTTTGAGAATGTTATTTCCAGAGATTGTGTTAATTTACCCTATCCTTATTTATATGGGCAGCTAAGGTTTTTAAAAAAAATCAGTCTGAAAGTATCACATGGTGCTTATTCTCTTGGAAGTTGTAAACACTTCTGTACTGAATCCACTTTTGGGGGCACTGCTGGCACCTAGGTATTTCTAAAAAGCAAAAGAACCACCTTTTTCCATAAAGAGATCTCTCAATGTAGTATGTGGGTGTTTTTGAAGATTATACCAGTGTGCTGCAAAACTGGGGCTTTAGTTAAAATACAGTTTTAATGGGAAATTTTGTTTTACCCTGCTAGGATAACGGATTTTAAATATATAGCAGATGTTCACCTGTGCTATTCTGCATGATTTAAAATTAATAACCATAGTTTGATAGCAGCTGAAGTGATAATATGGAGATTTAAAACTTGTTTTGAAAAACCTGAACAAACACATATTTAGGTATCCTGAAAGACTTTACATCCTTAGAGATGGAGCACTAGGGGGATCAAGAACGACGAGAAGAGCTTGACAAAGCTTGACTGCTGGCTGTGAAGGTAGTCACAATGCATATAGATGTGGCATTTATATCGTATCCAAGACATGATTATAAAAGAAAGGGCCATAAAGCAAGAGTTATTTTCTTTAACCAGAGGCACAGCAGTGGCTATAAAGTATTACTATTAAATTAAGAGAGTGTGGGAGTGTGTGTGCGTGTGCACGCATGTGTGAAAACCTTTGAAGGTCTGCCTGCAATCACAGCATTGATGGCATCTAGCAAATGTACTGGAAGGAGTACTCATGGCAGGTTAAATTTGATTGCTTAAGCTAGACAAAACCACGGCAGACTGGCTTCATGGTACATGCCTGACGTAGGATGTTGGTATCATTTGAAGAGGGGATCCCAGCAATTGCCTCCCCTCCTACCTCCCACCTGAGGTGGGAGGACTGAATTTTATGCTTACAGTCTGACTTAATGGACCAGGTACACAGTTAGATACGTCACAATGGGAACAACCAGACCTAACGCACTATTACTCCTATAGGACAGGGAGGATCTGAATCCTGGAAAATACTACATGTCTTTATTTTTAATGTATCCAGTAAGTGCCTTAACAAGGCTTCCACTTCTTGAGTTTTTGCTTCTGTAGGGAGGGATGAGGCAATGTTTGGTTTGGTTTATATAACATCTGTAGATGGTAGCTGAGGTGTTATACTACCTGCTTATTGTATGAGAGCAGCCCAAAGTATTGGTATAAGGCAGAGAACATGGTAATAATAGTCCAATTTTATTTGACGCAAGCCACAAGAACGAAATTCTCTGAAGATCTTTATCACATTATTGTATCATAAGACAAAATATCAGCACAATAATGTGAAATTGCTGGTGTAACAGGACAGGTATCTACTGTACGAGGATGTGGTTTCTGTGTGTTCTTAATAGTTTGATCAGACAACCATGAGTTTTATGCCTCTTAGTATGATGAGTTGGCATCCTCTAAACTACCTTCTAGCCATTGTTTCTCTCAATATATGGTCTTAAATCATTACCATTCAGACTTTTTAATTAAATCAAGAGGCAACTGGTGGTATTGATATATAAGCTCTTGTGCATTATTTATAAAGGGCAAGGTTTTTATACATCTGTGGAACTGCTTCTACTTCAGACTGGTGTAAGATGGCAAGACTTGTTGGAAGACTACTGGGATAGACAGCTGTATGTTCATTCCCTTCAGCATTAGAGCCATGTTGTTTACCTTCTGCTTTTCCAGCATGTGCATGCATCTGCTTATTAAAACTTAGAAAGTAAACCTGGGCACAAAATGTAGCCATGCTCAGCCTAAGCACAACCCTTCCTACTTTCACATCGCATGTTAAAGCTGCCCGTAGGCTGCATTCTTGATGTTGGATGACCATCTCATGGTTAGGAGAAAAGATAATCCTTGAATCTGCAGCTATGTAAGATGGGAAAACTGAAAAATCTTGCTACAGATGGATGGATGAAATTGTTTCCATGAAGGAAGCATTATTACCAGGCTAAAGGTCCATTCTGGACTCAGGACTAAATTTCTGCAAGAAATATTTGAAACATTTTCTATTCCAAGCTGTCTCTTTGGCGGGGGGAGGGGGTGGCTCTTAACTCCTTGTTATTAATGGCATTTCCACTACTTCAGCACTGT
>NW_008690477.1:0-3794 GCF_000695815.1 Acanthisitta chloris | reverse complement strand
GTGCAAGCATTATACCATACAGGCAGTTAATTTAGAATGTACTTGTGCCTCCACACCAGCATGGATAATGATGCATGGAATCACAAAATAGCTGAGGTTAGAAGGGACCACTGCATATCATCTAGTCCAGTACCTACACCTGTGCACCTCCATTCAAAATCTGTTAAAATGGGTATGCAGCATTTTAAGCTGCTCATCATCTTTGTCCTGCCTTTGAATTACAGCATGCATATAAACCATTGCCACAACTTTGAAGTGTGACTAGGACTCAAGAACCCCAAGACACTCAAGCTGAGTTAATTACTTCACCCACACAATATGCAGTGCTTAAGGCTGAGGCTTTGATAAGCCCTTCCCAAGGTCCCTAAAGTCCAATTTGGGCTTTAGGAGCTGTTGGAGACTTAAGAGTCATTTTGTCTAGTTCTTCTACTGGAAATTCAGTGTATTTAAATTTTGTAAAGTATTTGAAAGAAACAAAACACTTCTTTCTAATAAGAAACAAAGACCCACGTGCAGTTTGAAAGGGCTATGGCTATTCATGGTAGCAAAAGATCTGTTCTCTAGGTTGAAGGGATGGATGCATACCTTCAGTTCCCTGGTTTACAAGGAACAAGTAGGGGCTGTTATGGTTACAGTCTTTTCCTGGCTGGGGGCTGTGGTGGGGATTTTCTTCTGGTTTGGTTTCTTGGGGTTGGGGGAAGGGGGTGTGTTTTGTGTTTGGTATTTTTTCTGTTGGTTGGGTTTTTTGGATGCGTAACATACATGCAAGTTTGCAACCAGAATGAACAGGTCTGTTCTCTGCCTTCATGTGATTATTTCTATAAATGGGCAAGCATTTGTAACTGATTGGTAGACTCATATAGAATTACTATTTTTTTTAGTACTATGCCAGTCAACTGAATTGGGCATGGGACAGGTAACATTATTGCCTAACCACTTACATATGGTCAAGGGTGCTGCTCCTGACATAGACTTTGTGCTGTTCTATGTATATTTGATGAAGTAATGGATAGCTCATGCATGTTCTCCCAAAGGTTTGAGTCTATGACTTGTGCCTGCAGGTGCAGTGGCTTTTCCAGAGCTGTTGGCTTAGTCTGCATTTGAAACATATAATCCTTTGCATTTGGATCTGGTTTTCAATATATATATACATGTGTGTGTATATATATATATATATTTGTAATTCCCACCGTAAGTTTTAAGGGATTAAAAGTTCTAAGCTTATATATTGTAGGAATCTAAAGTAATGGGCTCTTAAAGGGCAGGGGAGGGAAAAATCCCATCTGTAAGCAATAAGGTATTTCAGAATAATTTTTGTTGCCTTCTGTGTATGAAAATGAGTACCATACTATTTGCATTGTAAACAATTTGATGTCATGGTTCATATGCACAGTGCTTGCTGATTCTGGTAAAGCACTATTTTCTCAGATAGGCTTAATCTGATTTTCCAAAGGGATAAATGATACCCTGGGAACCTAATAGTAACAATCTGGGAAGGCACAAGAGATTATGCAGAAAACATCTGTACTTGCATGCAGATTAGAAAGTATTTTTACTTTTATTAGTTGAGCACAGCAACTTCACCAGCCTGTATACTGCCTAGCTGCTTCACCTCATTGCTGACCTGGAACTGACTCCTGTTTCATAGTGGAAATCGTGTTATTAGTACATGACTCAAAGAGAACATTATGAGATTATTTTCCGCATATTTGTTTGTAGCTCTATTAGAGATTTTATCTGGCTGAATGGAAAATATGTCTCTAAAGGTTTATGCAGTGTTGTCAGTCTGGCATGTCAGTTTAATTAAGTCTGAATGGTAGCAGATTGCTTTGTAATTTAATAGCATATTGTTAAGACTGTTGCCACATTTGTAATCAAAAACTCTTTACTACTTGTCATAAATGTTGATATATTACCATTGTTTTTAATGTCATATGGTAGTGTGTATGGTTTGTGTTTTAGATGTGACATCCAAATAGAAACAGTCCTATCACATCTGGAACTGGTTTAAGTGATATTTTTCACCTTTGTGAAGGAGAAAAGATATTTATTCCTTTGTATGTAATAAACTAAATTTGACCTCGATTCTTTCTTTTACAGACACAGAATTAATTACTTCCAAATTTGAAAAGAAAAAAGACAAGAAATTAAAAAGACAGGAGGTAGCACAGAGCTCTGGATTACTGTTTCCATCTGAGTTCTCTAAAGTGCAGTATCGTACCTGTGAGGTGGATAAAGCTTAAGACACAAACACCAATCTTTGACAAAAAGTATAATCCAGCACTGGTGTATATTTAAGCACACATCTCACAAGAGGCCAAATGATGCTTTTAGCAACACAAGAGAAAAGGCATTCATACAGCACAAACGATAGGAAATTAGTGTTAGAGATGCTGACCAATCCTATTATTTTTGCCAAGTAAAGGACAAAAATAATTAACTGTAATCACTAATTGCAACCAACAGTGACAGCAGTTGCAGCTGAAAGGCAGAGGAAAAAGATTCAAACAATCTTGCTTCCTGAGTACCATTTGTATGATGGAACAGGTTTGGACCACTGTTTGTAGAAATGGTTATTAACTAAGTTTTGGAAAAAACTTTTAATTAACATCTGAAAGTATACAGTGTATCTCCATACTAAAAGTTTTTTAAGAGCAAATCAGATTCTGTCACCTCTTTCTGACCGCTACCTTCGATTTGCCTGCATTCCCATTCATGGTCCACATGTGGTCCCTGCAGAAAGCACAAAGAAGATACAGCTTCTGAGCATTTGTTCTAAGGCAGCAGAAACCTGGGTGTTACAGGCATGAAGGACATGAACAACAGCATTATGCAGGCTGGAAAAGAACACAACAGTGCCAGCCAGTGCCATTTCAGGGTTATTCCTGGGTAACAAGAAGAAAAAGGACTATGAAGATCAATTAGTTACACAAACAAATACTTACTTTCAATTTTTCAGAGTAGTTCTTTTACTGTACTAAATCTTTTTTGTAACCTACAGTCCTAATCCCAGTACCTGCAAAATAGGCTCCTGGTGTGCCAGTGACCACCATCAACTGAACACAAGAGGCCAAGCATACCACAGATGAGACACTTGAGATATATACACACCTAAAACATAGGGAGAAAACACATAATAATTACTTTTATCCAATTTTGGATCAAGGACTTGATAAGTAATTAGTGTCTGAAAATGCACAGATTTCTTAGTAACTCTTTCCTTTGAAGAAAGCCCCAAGAAAACGGAGTGAGTAGAAAAGTACCATCTCAGAAATGTACACTGGCATTATGAAAAACCCTGGAAAAAGGGATGACCTAACCCAGAAGACTGTTGATGCAGCATCAGTATCCCAAAGGAGAATAAATTTGCATTAGTAAGAGGTTCCTTTGTCGGGTATATTCAACAAGAAACGAACCATCATAAAGCAGTCTGGAGCTTAGAACAGTCTTTTCATGAACATGTAGCCCAAACCACATACAGAACTGTTTGCAATGAAAGTTTTATTTTAAGTTTTTAATTGCAACGTAAAAAGTGATGAAGTTCAAAATTGACAGGTCTACTTAACGCAGAGTACATGAACAGCATCACACCTCATCCAATACTTGGAATCGACTTAGAATGTTCTGCTGTTTTTTTAATATATTTGACCTGAAGCAAACAGCTGCAGCTTAGCTGCATTAAGTAAAAAATAAATCCCCCATGGTTATACGTACAATTCTATCTAAAGTCACAGCTCCTTTTCTGCAAGGAAAAGAAGTAATCCCTACCGGCGCCGCGGGTCCAGGGGGTGCGG
>NW_008690476.1:0-2305 GCF_000695815.1 Acanthisitta chloris | reverse complement strand
CCGCGGCCTGCGCTTCCCTCCGGAGCGGTAACGGTGCAGCACGAGGGGAGGGGCGAGAGCCTCCTCAGGGCGGGGCCGCCATGATGAGTGTGGCGGGGCCGCCAGGGGGGAGGGGCACAGCTCGGGGCTGGGGGTGATCCCCGCACAGGTCACCCGTCAGCACCCCGCACCGCGTCCTGAGGGCCGAGCTGTGGAGACCTGCAGCTTGGTGCTACGGCTGATGACACTGCTCCCGCGGCTGACACTGTTCCCATAGCTAACACTATTCCTACACCTGACACTTTCTGTAGCTGACACTGTTCCTGTAACAGACACTCTTCCCATAGCTAACACTGCTTCTATAACAGACACTATTTCCATAGCTAAGACTGTTCCCATAGCTAACACTGCTCCTATAACAGACACTATTCCCATAGCTGGCACTATTCCCATAGCTGACACTGCTCCTATAGCTGACACTGTTCCTATAACAGACACTATTCCCATAGCTGACACTAATTCTCCACCATGCCCTGCCTGGGACATGGATAGGGTCCAGGGAAGGGAAGGAGGAAAAACACTGTCCCAGCAAAAATCCTGCAACACCTGGAGTGTTAGGAAATGAGAACAGAGAGTACATAGAGAACAAGAGAGAGAGTCTCTCTTCCAGGCTGCCCTCACACTTTAAGGATCTGTTCCCAGGTTATTCCACGAGCACAGAATCTTTTCACAGTGCTTTGCAGATCTCTCAGCAATAATTCCTGCTACCCGGCAGAGCTAGTATAAGGATTTCTGACTTGGTGTAGTGTCTGTTTCTCCATCACTTTGTGATGTGTCACAGAAAATCCACAGCCCATGTAATCCAGCTGCTCGTGCTAAGCAAGTAAAGCAAAGCAAAAAACCATAATCAATCACATAGTATCACAACTCTAAGTCATTCTACTTAAACCTCACTTGTTTATGCTAAACGACTAACATCTCTCCACAGCCTGTCACTCAGGAACATGAAAAAGGGTATTCAACACATGTCAGGTACTACATGTGCTCTGATCCATAGTGTCTGAGTGAATTTATCTTTGCAAAGCACAGCAATGTGATCCTGGTGTTCCTATTTGGAAGCAAAGGCAATGGGTGTCTCAGCAACAACCCTGAAATCACAGAAGTATGGCAAAACAGGGAAAAGGGCTAAGTATCTTCACCACTGGAGTTCCCATCCTGTTGTCTCATGGGCTCAAACCTGTGTTCATCACCTTGGGAGACATAGAAAATTAGTTGGAATTAAATAGTAGCAGAAATAGAATTTGCTGGTTGGCTGCAGTTCCACGTCAATGGATCTGTGAGCTCTGAAGACCAGCAGTTTACCCAAGTATTTCAGACAGAGTGTGTTATACTGGAGATACTGTGGAGACCTGTTCACAGACAAACCAATGTGCTGCTTCCTTTCCTGGCCTCTCAGTCTCTGCTGCTGTCACTATCAGTATGATCCTGCCAGGATCCAGTTCTTGATTAGCAAACAGGTTTGCATTCCCTGCCCTCTGAAGGGGCTTTAGTCAGCCTTTGTTTTCCCGGAGGACAATTGCATTTCCTTTCACTGACCATTTCAGACACTATCTCATTGTAGCTGCTTTTCCTCAAAAAAGGGAAGCTGCAGCAGGTGTCCAAAGTCATCACCTCCATTTTTTTCCTACTTTGACCTTATGGAAATTAACAAAGATACTCATGGCAGGAGATTAGATATGGAGAAAGTTTTGGCCTGTGACACAGTCACTACAGGACACCTGTGTGCAATACTGAGGATCTCTCTTACCTGCAGGAGACAACACAAAAGCTTCTCTGATCCAAAAATTTCCATCCTTGTCCAGAAAATGACCAGGGTTAAACTGTCAAGGGCTCTCCCACTGCTCTTGATCACCCAGGATAGAAAATATGTTAGGGAAAATTGAGCCATCAAGATATCAATTGTTCTTTTGAGATTGTCCAATGCAAGTGCCAACTAATTATGGGGTGAGAAACAGGGTCATTCTGTGCTATCTCCTACAGAACAGCTTATTTAGAAATTATTAGGCACTCTTCAGGATTGACTTTAGAGCACCAGAGGATGCAGTAATTGCAGTAATCAAACTTTGAAAAAATCCCAAAACTCTGAAGTTTTCACACTGATCAAATCCCTGACTTGGATCTTGATTTTCTCAGACATCTTTCCCCAAAGCCACACAGGTCTTAACTGTTGGGAAGATCACCTACATGAGGTTGGATGTGGATCTAAACCATTGTGCTGATACAATAAATTGCATATACAGACAGTGTTTTTCTAAAATTATATATA
>NW_008690475.1:0-7874 GCF_000695815.1 Acanthisitta chloris | reverse complement strand
GGCCATCCAGCCAGTTTTTAACCCAGCTGTCCAAGATGTGGGCTGCAGCTTTTTCAGAAGTATGCTATGGGAGACAGTGTCAAAAGCTTTGCTGAAGTCCAGGTAGACTACATCCACAGCCTTCCCCTCATCCAACAGGTGGGTCACCTGATCATAAAAGGAGATCAGGTTGGTCAGAGTGGTGAGGGAGATGTAGGCTGAGCTCAGCTACCTTCAGATGAACAATCAGCACCGATTAACTTACAAGTTAAATATGCATATGCAGAGCTCCCCATCAATCACAGCACAGCTGATTCTTGCTCAGTGAAAGTGTTACGGAAACTTGGGAAGGGACAGGGTCTACTGCAGAGCAGAAGAGATGGGTATTGAGCCTAACCCACTGCAAACTCAGTTTCCTTAGTGTATTGCTCATTAGAAAACTTTTCTCAAAAAGCAAAGCAAAGAAAACAGAAATCAAAGTGACATCAGCAGAATAAAAGAATTCAAGAAAATAATTGGATGCTAACTTGATATAAACCAAAATATTTGCAGTGATTTAGCTTAGGAATAAAAAGGCATCTCATTTGTTTTAGTATGAACCAAAACAAATATTTTTTCCAATTTTTCCCTTTGTCTACAGAATCAGTTATTCACACAGAGCTAAGTACATTATGTAACTGCCAGCTATGCATAAATAGCCATGTCAGACACTCTGCCATGACTCCAACACTGCACTGCAAGCAGAATATTTGCAAGAGACACTGCACAAAGCAGTGGAACAGTAGCTGAGCCACACAGAACTGGTTCTTTTACCACCCTACCAGATACTGCTGAAATATATTTTTCTTTCAAATAGATGTTCTATCAATAACAACAGTAAGTGTGAAGCAATTCATGAATCCTTATATTATCCAAACAAATTTTAAAGTCCTCTTTCTGGGCTTTTCTCTTGCTTCCCATTTGCAGGTTTGGGAAACAGTTCACACAATGACAAGTTTACAAAAATGCAGTGACTATAAGGATATCAAGATGACATAACTATAAGTCAGAATAATGATTTTTTTTCCCACCCAAATCAGATAGTATTGACATTTTTATTTAATGTGGATACAAATTTAGCTCATGCCACTTAGGACACAATACTGGATGTAGTACAGAAATGGCATTAATTAATCTTTTGTCTTCAAAGAGATGTTTTAAAATGTATTGATAATTTCATAATTGCACTAAACCAGTATTGCAATTGGATGTAAAAACTGTACAGGCTACCTGGAATTACAGTGGGAAATGGCAAACAAGTTGTTTTAGATATTATTGCATGTGTACATGTATGAAAGTCAGATTTTTTAACTTTAATTTGAGTGCTATGATGTTGAGCATGAAAATATTATTTGGTTTTTGGGCTTTTGGTATGACACTGATATCTCAAGTGACCCTTACAATACAAGTTTTAATATTTTCCTACCAGATATTCATTATATAGCTGTCTAAGAAGGAATGCAGGAATTTATTCAGGTGTACTTTAAACACATTGCAGTAGGGAAATTTCATAGAATCATAGAATCAACCTGGTTGGAAGAGACCTCAAAGATCACCAAGTCCCACCCTACCGCTGTTACTAGACTTTGGTGTAGTGAAATAAGATTACCTACTACATATTTGTTATATATACTGTACAATTTCATACTGAAACACCATCAGTTTTATTTACAACAGTGTTATTAACCATCAGTAAAATACTATTTTGACTTTTTGCTTGCAGCCATTGAAGCCTCTGCCCCAGATTGTATCCTATATCAAGACGTTATCCACTTCAGAACTATTATAATTCATTTTAGTTTAAAAATCAGTTAATTAGCCAATCAAGCTGTGTTCTTGTCTTTGGCTATGTACAATAAATGAAGATAAAGACTGAGATGTTAAAACAATACCAGACTTAGCCAGGTTAGTTTCTTCTGAAATCCATGTCTGTATGTTTACCCAGCTAGGGAGCTGTCTTTGTCATTTTATGCATATGTTGAGAGGAGTCAAAAGGGTTTAATAGTCTTAAAAGATTGAAGCACTTTTATAAAGTCTTAAAAGACTGAAGCACTATTTTTGAACATCTGTTATCTCCAAGAAATTCTCTCGAAATAGAAGTGTTTTGCACAAGAAAGAACTGCTGTAAAGTCCTCTGACAGCAGAAGGAGATTAACTAGCTGTTTAAATTCCTAACTCTATTTAATGAATAACATTCAAGTCACAATATTCAGCTAAGCCAAAAATGTAAACTCCAGAATCTACATCATCTTTTCAAAGTATAAATTTAAATTCTGCAATAAATGTGATCTTGGACAACAGTAAAGTTTTATACCTATTTGAATATGATAAAATCAATTTTGCCTTATAAAAGATCTAAATAGGAGTTCTAGGTGACACCTATGAGGTTGAAAGTATCAAAAGCTACATGGCAGTGCAAGTGTTATGTTCTTACCTAAAGCCATGTAAAACAACTGGACATTTTTAGAAAAATCCACTGTTTCCTTCAATATAATTTTATGAGCAAAATTTAATAGAAATAGTCTTCCCTCACCAGTCAGCACTTGATTTTACACTGAAATTATTAAACTTAATTCATAATTTTATACTGTTGCTGCAGGTCTGACAATCATACATTATATTTTCACGGTACAGTAAAAAACACAGAATGCTAAGATAATCCTTTTAATTTGAATTAAATGCAGTGAAATGGGAATGGGGAACAAGTTGGAGTACTTAATTGCTGTTATTTATATATTAATCCATAGTCTTAATTGTCCAGCTGTTTTCTTTAGATCACTGGGCTCTATTAATCTAGTGAGAATTATACAAAATTTTGTGATTTAATTTTATATTGCTATTCTTCAGAGTTACTCTTCTATGAAAAAGGACATGTAGGATTTTATATCAATTTTTGTAATATCACACTTCCAAGAACTCCATTTGGACAGAACTGTGCTGTTCAGTGCTATTTAGTTTGAACTGGTGTTCAAACATACAAATATCTTTCTATCTATATCTATCTACCTATATCAAGGGATAGCCTTGATATCCTTGATATCACCTTTCTAAGTTTTTCACTGTAGGAAAGAATTGAGCATCATGCCAATGCCTAAGGAGCTGTAAAAGAAGTTTCCATATGGTTTTAACCATAAATTTTTCTTAAAATATAATGATATATTTTCTTGAACATAAGCCATTTAAACAGATTCTATTTAGAATAACTTATTAATTTTTCATTCTGGTTATAGTCTCATTGGTCTTGTTTTAAGACGTTTACTCCAAAATAATAAAAATCCCAGCCTGCTCTTAATTTACTGCTTGGTTTTTTCTCTTTTGCCTCACACAGCCTCAAAATTCCATTAAATGTTGATTTGACAGGGAAATGAATAGTGGGTTTTATCTCCATCTTTATAAATTCAGTGATAAATTTATGGTGTATGTCAGGCTGTTCTGAAATGCAACCATGGGGCACAAAGATAAAAATCTCCTGGTTCAGGAAAAATTATTAACAGACCATGAGAGAACAGCACATAACAAAAGAAGATTAAAAATAGAATTTGGGTTTGATTTCATATCTTCTCATCACAAATGAATTTTAAACATATTCTATAGGTACTGGAACATAAGTGTGAAAAACCCCCAAACTTTCTAATTCTTAACTCTTAAGAGACAGTAGCTATGGCAAAAGTGTCATGTCTTACATGCCATATACAATGCACAGGTAAGCAGGGATTAAACTGTATCTTATATGTGTAGGCATGCATAAAAATTGTTGATATGTGTATATATATGCTTAAATTACTTAAATTAGCATTTCAGTTAAAATTGTGCTCTTGACATGAATTGTAACAAGAAGGCTGTGGAAAATCATATTGAAAGGCTTGGAGAAATCCAGGTAGATAATGTCTACCACTCACCCAGCACCAACTGATCAGGTTACTTCTTTGTAGAAGGTGATGAGCATGATTTTCCCTTGGTGAATCCATGCTGACTTTTTGCAGTCATGTGCTTCATTTGACTTGTGAAGCCCCCAGGAAGACTCGTTCCATAACATTCCCAGGGACTGAAGGAAGACTGATATTAGTTATTTACATAGTTACCTAGATAATGAATAACCATAGCTCGTGAATGACAAGAACATGAAGACTTGAGCAGTAAATAAATGTTCCAATATTCATTCAACTATTTCAAACCCAAATATTAGGTCTCAGTCCCAAATGTGCATTCTAGCTACACTACTCATGACTAAACTTACCAAAAGTCTTCTTAAACACCTTTTGTTGGAGTTAATTCTCATTCCAAAAAAATCTTGCTCTTACTTTCCAACTCTCCCATTTTCTCTCTTTCAAACCTGAATCAGGAAAGATTTGATGATTAGCTAGAAGATTAAAAGAGTTTTATTAAAGAACTAAGATTTTTCAAATATCTACAATTAATATATTACTTTTCACATTTTGGTAGTATTTGAGGTTAATCTGGAAAGGAAAGAAAAATAAAACCCAACCCATCCAAAACCAAAAGCAAAAGCTGCATAGAAAGCATTAAGGTTAGTAAGCACACTACAAATGCTTGGACTGCAGAGTACAACCAAAGGAAATGAACAAGACTGAATTTTCAGAGTGGGACAGCAGATGGTCCCATGTTGATAGCTTGGCTGAATTCTTCCTGGGGCAGTTTAGGTACATTATCTGAGTCCTGAGTTATCTCATGGCAGGCTGCAATTTTAGGAGAGGTCTGAAATCAAAGAAATTAAATGACAGCAACAAAAGCAGTTTCGTTGTTCAATTCAATAGTTATTACAGTCAAAACTGTCCAACTTTTGTATAATACATAGCTTCACTTGCTGATGTGAGTGCTATAAAATCAGAGATCTTTTGCCAGTAAAACAAAAACTTGGTCACCAACATGCAATTTTCATTGATAATTAACAAAATGGGTTTTAAGGGATTCTGTTACAACCACACACTTTTAAGGGTTACCTTCGGCCTTAGGCATTCTGCCAATTCTGCTCTTGTTAGAGCTGACTTACATGAAGGAAAGGCTGATATTTGTAGCAGAAAACAGAGTGCTATAACTTACATGACCTTGACAGAAGGGTCTTTCTCTCCAAATAATATCAGTATCCAGAGCTAATGGTGAGCAAAAAGCTAACCAGGATATTTTCTGAATCTTATATGGAAATCAGAGAATTTTGCAGGCCAAAATTGAGCTGGGGCTGTCATAAATATGTGTTGAAAAGAAATAAAATCCTTCTCACTTTGTGGATCTATACCAGCAACCTCTGCAATATCTGCCAGAAGAAGCATAAAGGCCTTTTAACACCAGCTAAGGAATAATAATAAGAAAGTTGTAGCCTAAAGGATGGTATGAAGCTCCCAGCATGGAGCCCTGTCCTAAGAACATCCTCTGTCTTAGGCTGTGATTCACAGCAGATCATTTTATCCTTAAAGAATATTTGCTCATATTTATAAGAAATAAAATACAAGAATGACTTTTTCTGGTTTTTTTTCCAAACTCCAGAACTACAGAATTAATATATCCACCAAATAAAAATTGTGAAATTCATTTTACTTGACTGCTTTATGAACAAAATAGATAACAGAGAGAAATTTATTCAAAATCATTTATTTGCTACTGAGTTTGCCCTATAATCACCTCATTGTTACCTGTGTGTGTGTAGCTCAGCAACAAAATGTTTCCCTAAATCAAATAAAACTACTCTGAGGTTATATATTCTACTTCCTTTCCCTCTGAATATATCTGCACACCAGATTACCTTTCCTACTTTAACGATTCTCTTCTGGTCAAACTGATTAGGCAATTTGACTGTTAATCTTAGGAGGCACCAGATGCCAATAATTCTCTTAAGAGTGTAGTAGTAAGTACTGCAATTGGAAATTTGCTGTTGACAATGCATACAACTTTCTCAGAAAGACAGGTTTGTTCTAACCTCAGAAGATCCCATCTTTAGTTTTGTAATATAGTTGAGGAGAGAAAATACTTCAGCCAAATATTTCAGGCTTGGCTTTGAAGTCTCAAATCCACAAGTTTGCAAAAATCTGCTGAACACACAAGGCTCATAATGATTCAATAATATTCTGGATTCCTAGCACTTCTTAAGATTTATTTGCAATTCAAAACTTAATTTCAGGCAACTGTATTTTTTTCAAAAAGTCTGTTTTCATAAAGCAGAGTCTGCCAGACTGGCTTGTGACTATGGTATTTCCCAAAAGACTGCTTAGAATTTGTGTGCTAGAAAAAGCTACAAATCACTTAGGGAAACATAAATCACTATGTTTTGGCTCTAGATTTTATTAAATCCTATTTCAAAGTTACTGTAAGTCAACCCTTCCCCCCCCCCCATTCTTGACATCTTTCCATTTCCACCCAATATAATATTTCCACTTTATGTTCATATTTTTTTCCTTCCATTTATATACACTTCTGATTTTTGATACTGTCTAATTTCATTCAGTTTTGAGTTCTTTGTACAGAACATTTCTATGGCAAGGAGAAAATATCTTGGATGATGAAGGTATTAAAGGTGTATGGAAGGTGGTCAACAGGTTTTTCTCAGTTTTTTGTTCAATTCAATTAACATTGTAATAACAGTTATACATTTGCTCATATTTGTCACAACCTGTATTATTTTATTAGTATTTTATATATCTCCAAACCAATTCAGTTTTGTTTCAAAATAGTTTCTACCCATAGTGTTTCATGCATAATGAATCATAATTCTTATTCTCTATAGAATTCCTTAGGTAGCTAGATCATGAGTTATCACTCATATTTTTAATATGCCAAGTTGAAAACTGGAGCTTCAGTCATTAGGACAACCCAGGACATCTAGCTATTTATAGTAGCACAAAAGTAATGAAGACTTGATAGACTTTCATAGCAAAGGAAAATAGAAATATTTAACATAATTTTGTCTTCATTTAATACAGATAATAGTGGCCATAAAGAAAAAATCAGTATAGAATACCTAAAGAAATTCTAGCATAAAATTCAAGTGACTCAAGTTGTGCTCTCATTAAAATTTCTCTCATTTTCATGTCGCTTAGCTATTGCCATACAGTTTGGCTTACATGACTCTAAATAAAATTAAAATAAAAAGTATATTTAATACAAACCTTTAAATTTGAAATTCAAGTGAGGCATGGTATGTTCATCAGTACAACAGTAATGATGACATTTACTTTGACATGTATCTACCACCTAGTGTACTATATGTGGGTAATGGATGATATTGTTTGTGAAAAAAATAATATATCAAATCAGATATAATCACTCTCCTTTATATAATTCTTCTCCTATTGTAGATACTGTATGGTTGCAGTGGAAAAAGAGAATGTTCTGTATAGAGTATTAGAAAAGTGCACTAGCTAAATTTCTAAAAACTTAGAAACTCAGTTTCTAAGATTTTAATTAAACCTTTTTCTTGTCAATGATGAAGAACAGAAATCTTATGAAAACAATGCCTGCAGACAGTTTTTCAATACTCTGTAATATCTTAATTGTTCCAAAATAATTTACCTTTTTTTAATTATCATATTATTTTGAGACACTATCAAGTGCTCTCTGTCATCTCAGATAAATTACCTCACTAATGCATCTCAGGATATTCAAAGGTTCTTAGACCCAAACTGTGGTTTATCTTGAGATGCCATTTCAAATTTCCACTGTACTTTTTCTGTAAGACCTCTGACTCTTGAGATAAAAGCACTGAAGGATTATAGGTGACAGTTAATCTGGTAAGTATTTTGGTTTCAGGATGATTGGATATTTAAGGTCCATGTGTTGAATTTCAAGTTATATTCATTAAAAATGATATTAGTTGCTTTAATATGTAATATTAAATAAATATATTT
>NW_008690474.1:19039-29113 GCF_000695815.1 Acanthisitta chloris | reverse complement strand
GCTCGGACTCTCCGCGCCGTTCCCTGCTCCGGAGCTCGTCCCCAGCTCCGTTTCCCATCGCCGCGGGCTGTGCGCGGGTCCCGGCGCGGAGCCGCTCCCGGTTTATGGGCACCATTTGGGACCCTTTTACACTTCCCGTATGCAGATGCTGCATCTGCACTTGAATGTCCCTGCCAATTTTTATGGTTTACAATTGCATTTTACCATCTTAAGGTACTCTCGGGTTCTCTACAAAGGGTTTGCTCAGACAAAAGAGGCTTTTTTTTCAATCAGGCAGCATCCTCGGGCTGTGAGGTACAGGCAGCACCACCGCGGGAACTGCAGAAATTGGCATTTCTGTAACCACCCTGACCTGGCATTTTGAGTTGTGTCCCTGGAAACTCTTTATTCCTCCTCGCTTAATTAGATGTCCAATTGGATGAAAGACACTTAATACTCTTAGATACTTTAATAACACTTTTAATACTTTAATACATCCTTAATACTTTTTGAACTTCTGACTTAATTTGTGAAGTGTCTGTGGCTTTGGTGCCCCTAATAGTGCAAGAGTATTAATGTTTTCTCTGCGTTTACTGTTTTCTCCTGCAGTCGTGGGATTTTGGGGGCATCTCTTTGGATTAATCAGATTAGTTTTAGAAGTTTGTTGCGTAGCTGTTGCGTGTGACAGACGTGGTACCTGTGGCTGTGCTTAGTCGTTTGAATGGATGATGTAACAGCATTTTACTACTTTGCCTTCAAAAATGTGAGATACTGGTGTGGTGTTGAGACACTACTCGACCTTCAGTCTCCCTGGAGCCTGTGGTGGCTGGAGAAGAGCAGAAAAGATTGGGCTGTTAATTCATGGGCTTATAAAATACCTGCAAATGTGAATGGCAAATGAAGTCTCCTAAGGTTTCCTCTTGCTAAGGGAGATTCACTGCACTTCTGAGGAAAGAATTCTCTCTTAAGGAAAACACTCAGAGTTGTGTGATGCAGACAGAGCTGCACAGGAGGGAGAGATAAGAGTAGGATTGTGTTCGTGCTGGCTATGTTAAAATCATTAATGAACTTAAGCTCTGCACGTGGCTTCTGTGTTAACCCAGAGTAAACTGCTGCAAGTTTATTGGCTCTTCAGAGAGAGAAGCCTCAGGATAACTGTGAAATGCAGCGATGTGGCTTCACTTCAGCAGTTACAGCCAATTGCAGCCTCATTATTTGAGGGGCACTTGACGTTCTGAGAATGTAAGATGATGGTTTTCCCTTGCCAGTTTAAGTACGCCCCTTTCCATGTAAGAAATGTGTTTTGTCATTGAGCAAATCAATGGCAATCATTAAAACCAATTTCTCAAGTAATTTCATTAAGCATTAATTTTTCCTGCAGTCGTAGCAATTATTTCTCACATGGTCCGATTTAAGAGCAGTTTCCCCATAGCTTCAGTTGGCATCTTTTGCCTTGGTGAGACATGGTGGGTTTTACACAGTTTTAATTATTTTATGTTGTAGCTCAAATAGGGATAAAGCAGATTATCCGGAATTAACTTTGGTCACTTCGCTGTGTAGTTGGTCTTGGAAGAGATTTATCAGGAAACTGCTTGGATTTTGTGTTCCCATAAAATTATCGGAGGTTCAGCTGGGAGCTTACTGATCTGGATGAACTTCATAGCAGAGAGCAGAGGGGAGTTGTCAGAGCACGAGGAATGTAAGGTTTTCAGAGTACAATCCCTTTGCCTGCATCCCTTCCCTTTCCACAGCGCTCCCAAACCTTCCTGGCGCACACTGACGTTTTTAGTGGCTCTTTATGCTTGGCTGCTTTGCATCTGATGAGATAAGCCTTTGCTTAACAAAGACTATTTCAGTGATATAGTTGGGTTTTAGCTCACTCGCTATAAACATTTCTTTGAAGATTTAGGAGGGAAAACAAATGGAGTTGTCGAATGGCAAAGCTGCTGAAGTCAAATGTCTCTGAATAAACAAGGAGCTGCAGTGTGGTTTCAGCGCTGGCTTGTTGAATGTGGATGCTCCTGCTTTGTAGATAATAATAGGGAATACCAAATAGGGCTCTGAACTCGACTCTGGGGTGGAAAGTAAGAGATTGTCATTTGGGAGGAAACTCATTCCTTTGTTTGATTTGATGGGAAGATGGAAAAATACCTCTTGGTGTAAAGTTGGAGTTCGGTATTGATGGTTCTGTAGATCATTAATCAGGAGGATAGGTTTATGCATGCCTTTCTGTGCTGCTCTCAGGCTGCAGCGAGTGATGTGGCTGCAACCACAGGATTTTCCCTGCTTTGCTATAAACCAGCATAGAGATACTGTATTACAGAAAATCAAGGACTTTTGCCATCAGACAAAACAGTCTTTGTGCCTTGCCTCGGGCAAGTCCTTTGTGGCATCTCGTGTTTTGTGGGCAGAACGTGCCAGTGGTTTATTGAGTTCAGCCCCTGCGTGGTGGAGCTTGGGGCAGACGCGTTTACACCAGCGTTCTGTGAGAATGGGAGCACCGTTTATCCTGTTGATAAACTGCCTGTTTAAATAAAGCCTTCAGCAGTGTAATCTGGTAATTCTAATTAAGTCATTTACATAGAGAATTGGCCCCGGGTTTCCTCAGTTGGCTGCTGGGGAGCTGAAATGCATTCTTCCCCTCCAGCTGTATTAAACCAGCCTTTTGATCCTGGCCTTTTTTTAGCCTTTAAGCCAGAGTGGTTATCACTTTGCAGAGTTAATTGAGAAGGGGAAGTTGGGGGACAAGGGGACCCTTCGAGGTTTAGCTTTGGTTTTAATTATTACAGTTCTAATTACATAATTAGAAGACTTCTAGATTTTGTGTGTTGATAAAAACAGTTCTGTGCAGGGTTTGTTAGAAAGGGGAAGCACAGCACGGAGAGGGTGGCTGCAGTGAAGCTCTTTATTGGTGAATGATTGCCAGGAACTTATCTTGGGGGCACTCTATGCCTGCAGTGTCCGAGTTCTCCCCAGTGCATTGATAAGGAGGTTTCATTTGTTCAGGGTGGACCCACGTCCTCTGGAGAGCACAAGTTGCATGTCTACCATTGCCTCACCATCCCAGCTGTAGGCTCGTGGAGGTGGGGAAATTTAAACCTGGAGAAATGTCTGCTCAGTGTGAAAGATTCATTTTTTTAAGCCCTTTACCCCTTTGTGAGTGCAGTGGAAAAAAACCTCCCAGTAAAAATTTATCAGGGATCTAATGCCAGGCTGAGTGCAAACTGCTGGGATGGCCCTGCCTGCAAATAGCTCTCAGCTGAAACTTGTTGGGAACTTTTAAATAGTTTTATGGAAACAACCTGGGGCTGTGGAGTCCTGGGGACTTAGTTATCAGCTCTTCCCGCAGGAGATGTGGGTGGCAGTGGTGTCACACGTGTCCCAGGGGGGTCAGGATGGTGGTTCCCTGCACTGACTGCTGGTGTACCCCTGAAACTGACTCCTCTGGGGGTTTGTTCTGCCCAGTTGTTGCTGAGCAGCCCAGGGTTAACCTGGGGGAATTGCTGTGGAGCCCTCAGACCCCAAAGCCAAGCAAGTGAATGATCTCTGTTGTGCTGGTAGTAAAATCTGTGAAAGAACTTTGAGTCTCTGAAAGTTCTGCCAAACAACAACTCGTCCTCCAAACCTCTCTTCATTCAGTCTCACAGCTATAGCTTTGTGTTGTTTGGCAATACTTAGGAGGAATCATTCCTAAGGATATTGTTACTTGGGATGTTGTGTGTGCTTTTGCCAGGAGACTCTATATCCTCGGGCTGCTTTGTCAGCAGCATTGAGATGCTGTTCCTGTGGGTCCCAGGCAGGGATTGTTCTTACCTGCAAACTCTCCTTGCTTGTGGTGTTTTACAGAATGGGAGGGAGCTGAGAAAAGCTGCATTCAGTGTTGGGCACTTGTTTGCTGCTTTGTGAAGCTTTTCTTTGCCCAGTTGTGTTTTCCTGCTTACCTGGTATGTGCTGATTGGCCCCATCACCCTAACACTTGAGCTGACCTTTAGTATTTCACTTGCATTAACGTGGAACCTCTGCCCGGTGAACTGTCCCTATCACAGGATGATATCCATAAAAAGGACACTTCCTAGTCTTGAAAAAAATCCCCAGGCCCATTGGGGACCTGTGAAAAGGACACCCAGCAGGAAGAGAGGCCCATGGCCCGAAATATTCATCAATCATTTTCCTGGCACCAGGAAACCAATCAACTCTTCTAAGGGGAGAGAGTAATCAATCACACGATGTGGGAAACGGGATCACCAGCCCTGCCAAAAATGTGCCTTCATGTGGACAGCAGGAAAGGGTTGTGTTCCTCCTTACTCACAGCTAGTAACTTACACCCTCGGTACAAAGGACTCGTCCTTTGTCAAGGCAATCTGTCCAGACACTCGGGGTGGGATCGGCAGCTCCAGCCTGCAATGCAGATTTGGTTTCCAGTACTGCTGAGCTGGTTTGTGTCGAGGGTTTCCTTTACCTCTCTGTAGCTGGACGTGAAGGTTTGTTTCCTGTCCCCAAGCCTCTGTGTTCTGAAGCAGCAGGTCCAGTGTGGTTTTATCTACAGGGTCAGAATTTTAACATTTTGTTCTTTCTTCCCGGAAAAACGTAAGTTTGGAATGGTTTGTGTTGCCAGCTGGTGCTGGGGGAGAAATGCACCTCTGTGCTTGGCCTCTTTTTCCTTCTTTAAGTTGTGCTAGGAGAGTATATATTGATCTATAGGTTGTCCAGTAATAAGTAAAGAGTCGTTGTCAACATCTGTAGGACACTTTATTGCAGCACACGGACAGGGATTGAGTTCACATAAGAGTTGAAACAATTTGGAATTGAATTAATTTGATTTTCCCTGCGTAGAGTGAGATGTGCCAGGCTCATTCGTGGCTGAGTGGGGGTGCAGTGGCTGCTTGGGGGACAGTTCTTACCCACCACTGGCCAAGCAGAACAGGTCCATCTGTGGAGCACCAGTGCTGAGTGCTTCCAGTGAAAGAGCAGAAACAGATCTCAGTATGTCTCAAAACCTGAGGTCAAAACAGGCAGAATCATACACTGCCTTTTCATGGGAATCAGCAACATGAACTCCTGTGTTGTTCAGAATTCAAGTTAGCTTAAATGTCAGTTGAAATTTCAGATTGCCCTTTAGAGCAGCAACGTACACTAAATTCAGCCCCAAATTAATTTCTCATTGAAAAGATTAGGAGCCTCCTCTCTAAAAATGCTGATATTTTCCTGTAATTAAGGTAACTTTCTGGTACCAGTGGAGACAAATAGCCCCAGATATCCAAAGGTTAGGAATGATGCTGAGGAACATCTTTGAACTGCCACAGGTTCTGATGTGCTTTTTAAGATACCTAGATATGTTACCACAATTAAAAGCTACTCAGATGTATCCTGCAAAATGAGATTATGGCAGGAGGCAGATGTGGCTGGAACAAGCCCCAAAGAGAAAGGGAAGTGTCTCTGGAATTGCAAGCAGCAGGAGCTAATACGGTTTGCAAACATGGGAGACAGTGGGCAGAGAGGTAGGTGGGGAGAGAGAATCAAATTTCCCTTGATTCCTGCCCGTTGGTAATCCCTGTCCCTGGGAGGCCAAATGTTTAACGTGAGTGTTTGACTCCACAGGCCCCAGGAGAGTGGTGATGGGGCTGAGCATAGCTGAGCTGTGTGAGCCAGGGGCTGGAATCAGAGTAAGGAAAGCATGAAGCCTGAAGGACCATAACTTAACTGCAGCCATGGCATGAGCCACAGTTCACCTTCAGGTGGGGAATGTCCTCAAAAATGGGAGAGCAACAGCCGCTGCTGTACCCACACTGACATGCTGAGGGTTTGGCGCGTTCACTGGTCCTTGGGTGGTGAGAGCCACAGCTTGTACGATGGAGTATGTCATATTTCTAACCATGTCCCTGCTGTGTGCTGGACCACAGGACTTGGTTTAAACCCTGGATGCCAACAGCAGCTTTAGTGTGACTGAGCTCGTGTGCTGCCACCACCACCTCACACAGACCTGCTCTGCTCCCAGGAGTTGTGCAGCTTCTCCCCTCTAGTGCTGATCGCATGTTAACGATGCATTTAATGGCTGATTTGGATGATTCCATGTTCCTATGTGCATGTGGGAACAATGAGGAAACTCCTTACAAGGTGTTGTGCTTCTCTTTTTCCCTTTCCAGGCTCCCCCAGAGCTCAGTTCACCCACTGGGAAATACTGACTCAGTCTCTTCCCCAGGGTGGAACAGCCAGGCCCTGGCAGCACGGGCAGTGTGCAGCTCAGGTCTATTAGGAGCTGTAACATTATCTCCACTAATTAAAATTTGAAGATAAATGCTGTGAAATTAATTAACCCTGAGGTTAGGGAAACAAGCTGTTTTCAGCCTGATCACATGTCAGTGCTGCTGCAGGACCCTGGTGTTTCTGTGCTGGCTGCTGGGTCAGATGGGTACAATACCTGTGCTGGGGTGAAAAGGTCCAGTTCCAGGGGTGTCTCCAGCCTGATGCACTGGTTGGGGTCTTGAACAACTCACCTCTGGGAACACTGGCTAATTTGCAATGTGATTTCTGGCATATTCCATGTATCATAATGTGCTACTAATTATCAGTAGATGAGGATTAATCTGGGTTGATGTTAACTCCAAAAATGTAATCTCTTACATAGTATCAGTCAATTTGTTCTTGCAGTGAGGGAATTGTAGTGGGCTCCAGATGGATTTTGCTATAGCCTCGTGTTGGCCAAGACTTGTCAGTGAGCAAAGGGTCAGTAAAGAATTTCCCCAGATTTACAGAATGACTGTGCAGTTGATCTGTCAGGATTGGAGTAGGTTGGGCTGCCTGGTAGGGAATATCCTAGTCCAGGTAGAGGAGATGCAGCTTTCCAGAAAGGCACTGTGCTCTGTCTCAGAAGACACAGAGGCTTCTGGAAGCCCAACCCATAGCATGTACCACAGCACCATGCATCTTCTTCCCTCTTTGATTCCTGCTCCTCGGGAGGCACGTCAGGAATCCTGTGACTTTTGATGGCATCAATAAATCAGATACCATGCTGGCAGAATTTTGTTGGAATGTAAACAGGCATTTGAAATAACAATGTCTGCGGAGTGTTTGTTGAGGAACACGGTTGCGGGTACATGGGATGTTCAGCTCTGTGTAAGCTTCCATTCAGTTTTGTTGGTCAGCAGTAACTGGGATTGTTTTCCATGTGAATGAAAAGAAGTAAAAATATTTATCATGAGATGACCTTACTTCCCACTCCTCTTTGCAAACAGTGTTTTCAGAGCTGAGGTGAGACAAAGCTCTACTCAATGTAGGGGAAAGGGGAGGAATGTCTCTGCATAGTAAAATTTAGCTGATAAGGGATAGTGAATCACCTTTAACTCTGCTCTGCTGAGTAGTAGCTGCTCTGGGGAACTGCAGCTGATCAGCCTCATCTCAGTCCCTCAGTGGGAAGGACATGGAGTAAACCCTCCTGAAAGATGTTTCCAGGCACTTGAAGGACAGGGATGTAACTGGGAACATTCACTATGGGTTTACCAAGGGGAGATCTTACCTGACCAACCTCATTCCTTCTGGGAGGTAATGACTGGATCCATGGACGAAGAGAGAATAGTTTTGTCACTAGCCTTAACCTTAGCCAAGGCTTTTGTTGCAGTCTCACATGTCATCCTTGTGGGCAAATGGGGTGAAAAACTGCTCTTTTGTTCAAAGGTTGGCAGTCAAGAGTTCAAGCACTAAGTGGTGGCCTGCTATGCTGTGGTTGTCCTTAGGAGTCAATATTGGGGCCAATACTATTTAGCAATGTCATCAGCCATCTGGATGATAGGATGGACACATCAGGCTTGCAGATGGCACCAGGCTGATGCTCTGGGTGGCACAGCTGCTGTTCAGGAGGACCTTGGTTAAGGGAAGGGTTGATTGAAAGGGAAGGGTTGATTGAAACTTGGAAGTGAAGCAGAGACAAACATCAGTCCTGAGTGGCATAACCCCATGGTACAGGCTGGGGAGCAGCTCAGCCCTGGTGTCCTGGAGAACCTCAGGGCATCAGGGTGTGCCTGTGGTGCTGCCAGCCTGTCGTGCACCCACTGCTGGCTAGCCAGGAGGTTGGGAGAAGCACTCATTGCCTCTCGTGGACCGTGGCAGAGTCATCCCAGAGTTCTGTGCCTGCAGAGCCTGTGCTGAGCGTGTCCCTGAGTGTGCCCCAGGAGCTGCACTGCGCTGTCCCCGCGGGGTCTGTGCCATCCATCTCCCGTGAGCAGCTGGGGGAGCAGGGGGAGGTGATGCAACCCACTGAGTCAGCAGTTCTGCTTATCCTCATCTCAGCACTCCCTGCAGTTGCTCAGGGTACCTTGTTTTACCTCCTGATCTCTTCCTGTACGTCAGATGACATCCTTTGGGGAGGGGGCACCGAGCGCACCCTCAAAGTCCAATGCTATGTCACAGGTTCAGGCTAAGTTCATTTCTAGGAGTAGCCCATATACCCCTTCAATTAGTATAAACAGGGACAAGGGCAGGGAAAGGTCAAGAGAAGTTCAAAATAGCATAACCTCTTTTTGCTGGTGTTCCCAAATGTTCCCGATCCTGCACAGCTCTCCAGTCTGGCCGTGCCAGAGTGGTTACCAGACCATTGTAAAAGTCAAAGAACAAGGCCTGGCTTGATCCAAGGGAAGTCAGAATTGGAGTGGCTGAGAATAGGTAGCATTGTTGCTGAAAACAGGAGAAATAGTTGATTTATGTTATGGTGGCCAATTAGGCTGTAAAGTGCCAAACTCTTAAAGAAACCCTGTGGCTTCAAGGGAGCTTTTTGCTCTGGTTCCTGCTCAGCAAATAGGGGTACCCCAATAAAGGTCATCAGCTCCATGAGCTGAATTTTTAATTCCTTTCATGCCACTCAGGGCTTGTAAACAGTATATAATACAGGAAAACAATTGGCACTGTTCATTGAGTGGGCAGAGGAGAGGTCAGGGGGTAAATACTTGTATTGGCAGCAGCTGCTCCTCATAGCTGAGCAGACTTTTGTCCTTTTCATCTCTTAGAGTTCCCAAAATCTTAGCTGCTTGTTAATCCATATCTCCTCTCTTAGCTGGATTGTTTCTAGGAGTATAATGTGTTGCATATAATGATGAAGACAAAAAGGGCTAGAGGGAAGGGTGAGGGTTATGGGTGAGAAAACAAAACATTGCCATGTTCAGAAAGAGCTGTTTGCATTTTTTTTTGATACTGAGAGAATTTTTTAATCCACCTATTCAAGGGCAGTTGTAGGATAAATATTTTTGTTTTTATATACTTAGAAAGACAAAACCAAAGTACGATTTTGAAAGCAATAAGTTATAAATCCCCATCTGCCAGTAGTGCAGGAACAGAAATGTTCAGGTGTTGCTGCTCTGTGATACTAGAGCTGTGCAACATTTGAGCTCCTGGCTGTGGGATCATTGGACTCTGGGCAGGACACAGAGGGAATTCTGCCTCCAAACTTGGCAGCCAGGCAGTGGTGACAGCAGTGTCAGCCTTGGGGAGCATAGCAGAAAGAGTAATTAGTACATCATTTCAAGCATGAGCCGAAGTTATCCTTTCCAGCAGAGCTGGGGAATAGATTCACTCTGCTGTTTGCAGCCTGAAATATGTCGCTGCAGCCAACAGCCTAAACCCACAGGACTGCAGAGCTTGCACTGTCTCTCTCCAAACACTTCCTGCTCGGAAACCTCTCTTCAGGAGGCACATGCATTATTTAGTTGCTGTTTGGATGATACTTGATGAACTCTTCCAGATGTTGGCAGGTGTGGCTTGCGGCGGCGCTGCCCGTGCCATCTGCCGCCGTGCTGGGCAGCTGGCCCCTGTGCCAGCAGGTAGCCTCTCCCTGGCCGTTTGCCCAGCTGCTCCTGCTGAGGGCTGAGCTGTGCTCAGGGCAGAATCCACAGGGGCTGAATCTCACCACTGCCAGGAGGATAAATAACTTGAACCCGCACTTGGTTTTTGGCCGCGCGTGAAAGCTTTCAACAGGGAGAAGTACAGAACTCTTTCCAGGAAATCACAGAATTTAGGGGTTGGAATGGACCTTACAGATCATCCAGTCCCAACCCTCCCTGCCCTGGGCAGGGACACCTCCTCACTAGATCAGGTTGCACAAGGTTCATC
>NW_008690474.1:3331-18628 GCF_000695815.1 Acanthisitta chloris | reverse complement strand
AGAGGGGAAGAATCACCTCTTTGGACCTGCTGCCCACACTGGCTGTACTGCACATGAAGAACCCATTTTTACTTTTAAAAACATGTATAGTGTGTGACCTGCATGACCTTTGGAGGGTCAGCAATTCCCACATCACAGAGACTACAGTATTAAGGTGGGAAATGGAGCTGGTGTTCAGCACATCGAACTACAGCTTTGAGTAGCTACACCGAGGAGGCTCCTAGGTGAGGCTCTGGCTCAGTGTGGCAGGAGAACTCGGTGCTGTGTCTGCTCTCACGCTCTGCAAAAAAGTCTGCTGAAGTGTTTACATTTGTTTGTGGTTTGCCTAATTAGAGCAGAACTTTGCACTTCTTAGTGTAAACAGTGGTCTTGAGGGAACTGCCTGCTGCTGGAGAAGTGGGAATGGCAGGAATGTGAACAGCAGGATTTGGGCTGGCAGCAGAGCCTGTGTGGGCTGCAGTTGTGCTCCTGGGGCTGTGTTCTGTGGTTAGGAATGTAAACTCGCAGGGTGCATTTATTGGGTCCTACAGCCAAGCAAGAGTTAGAGAATGTATAATTATGTGGGATCTGCCAGCATCAAAATGATGGAGATGGAGACTGAGCTGCTTGACTTGGGTGATGTGCTGAGAGAGGTTTTGCTCTTTTGAGAGTGATCAGGCCCCAAATGATCTATCTTGGCTTTACCCTATCTTGGGGTAAACCCAACCCTGTCACTGGAAGGTGGTTCTTCCCTGGTTTGGGTCCAGAAAGGTAGATCCTTCCCAAAACACAGAGGACATCTGGCATTTGGTTTGGATCACATTCAGACTTTGAGGGTTTCCATTGGCAAACACAGGCACAAGTTCTGTTTCTTCTTTCAGCTGCTAGAAAATAAAGTTCTGGAGGGTCTTGTGTTCTAAGACGTTTGTTTCTGGTGCTGCTCCAGATCAAATGCCACTGGGAAATTCCTATTGGGAATCCTTTGGAGGTGCACTGGACATAGATGGGAAGTCCATCTTGTCCTTTCATTCCACAGTAACACTCTGTGCATAGGTTGATACTGTACAGAATTTCTTTGTGCTGGAAGTTGTTCTGGACTGATATTCTCAGATCATTGCAAGTTACATATTACCAACAGGATTGCTTGGAGGAGCAGATCTACAGATAACCTGTATGAGATAGAAATACCCAACAGAGGGAAGGCTGATGCTGTTAAAAACTGCCTGGTTCTAAAGCAGCTTCCTCAGGTGACTGAAGACACACATGTTCAATTTAAGTGTCAATGAAAGTTTTCCAAATGTCACATCTCTCATTTTCACTTTCCCATTAGCTACAGATGTGGAGCAGATGAGTTCCTCCTCTCCTGTCCTTCCTATGAACTCCGTGGGCAGTAAGTACCCCTTTTCTTGCCATATGTGATGAGGTGGAATTGTTCACTCGGAGATAATTGCGAGATGTGAACTGATGCTTTGTGTTGGAGGCTTTGAGAGATTTTAGAGCTAAGGCTTACTGGTGGAGGTATGGATTCCCACAGCTGAGAGCTGATGAGTTTTTTCACAAGAGTAGCACAGACCAGGTCTGTACATTGCTGTTTATACCAGCAGAATGCAGGTTGTGTAAGATCTGCTGCCCCCCGAGATAGCTCAGTGGACCAGATGCCTGGATAGGAGGGGTACAAACCCCTGAGGTGATGGTAAATTATGCTGACATGGAACTATTTATCTGTAGTGTTTCAGTGTTACACTTGGAAATGTGTAGCCTGGAGTTGCTCATGACACTGAGAGCAGTTGGTGAAATCCTCTTTGATTTCACAGTAATTCTGGGCCTGTAACTTTCTGAGACTGCAAACCTGAGCTGCTGACACCAAAAGGAGCAGGAATTCAGAATTCCTTCCTAACGCTCCATCTAGTGGCATGAGCTGTGCCTGGACCAGCCGAGTGGAATCCACTAGATGGCAACAGGCCCTTGCCAGAGCTCAGGGGCTGAGCCTTGCACATCCCTGTCTGGAGCCACTTTCCATCTCGTTGTTTGGGAGCTCTGTGAGGTTTTCAGGTGTCAGACTCTTACTGACAGCTCATTTCAGAAGTAGTGTAGTGCTCACAAGGGCTGACATCCTTCCAGAACCAGGATGCTCCTTTCCACGTGGCATTGTGCTGGTGGAATGGCATTTACCTTTACTGGAGAACTCTGAAGAGCTGTGGTTCCTCTGGGGTGGGAATGTGTGGTTCCTTCCTCTGGTTAACCACACACACCTCCATGGGTATCTAGTTAGGTGTTCATGTATCTGTATGTAGAAATTTCGCATGCATATGTAGAATAATTTGTCATGGAGAGACATGTGTAGTTCATGGAGATATATTGGCTAATATCCTGTTGAACCTTTGTGGCCTGGCATAGCTCAGATCTACTCTGTCCAGGCTTCTCGTGCATTGAAAGGTGTCAAAACAAAACTGAGTGTTCTCCAGTGTTCTCCCAGCAGAATGTGTCTAGGAGCAAGGCTGTCCAACACAAGCTGAGTTTCTCTTTCCCCTTAAATAACTGTATGCCATTGCTAGTCTGAGTCTGTCTAGCTGCAGCTTTTGTGTCTGTTATCTTTTGCTAACTGGAAAATGCTTGTCAAATGCCTGTTCCCTACGAAGATATTTATATAAACTTGTGATAAACTGAATAAACTGAGCTCCTTGAGTTCTTTTGATGTCTCCCTGTGTCTTGATCAGCCCCTTGGTGCTGCTGGGCAGGGCTGTGGCCTGGGCTGTGGGGTCCCACAGGGATGTCCTGGAGGCCCCAGAGCCTCTGGTGTGGATAGACGAGCCCTGAAATTGCTGCTGGGGCAGATCTCAGACCTCCAGCCTCAGCTGTCCCTGGTCTGTAGTGCAGCACTGGCCGTGCTGGTGCTCAGCATGGCCCTGAGGTGCTCAGTTTGGCCCATGTCCGGGGCAGGTGGATATAAGGGGGTGGCTCTGGTAGGGAGCAAGCAGTTCGTGCCGGAAGCATCTAAAGCTTCCCAAGCATGGATTTACAGACATTCTGAACATGCCTGCTAGCCTGTCTTCCCTTTGTAAGGTTTTTCCCTTGCTGTCTCATTACCAAATGTGATTAAAGCAAAAAAAAATATTGAGGATTTTGTACAACAGAGAGTAGGAAACTCAATTCTTAAGCTTATTTGTGCATCCAGAGCATTTGAGATCTGTGCAGTGTCTGCTTAAGCCTTTGGCCTGTCTGCATTGGCAAGCAGGGGGTGATGGCCTCTCTGCTGTAGTTTTCCCTGTCTGTCTGAAGTGTCTTAGCCAGAGTAATTGCAGTGAATCATTTTCACGTGTCCTTGCAGTAAGGACGAACACCTTTGTGTTCTGACTGTTCATACAGGTGTACGTGGGGAAAACCAGTGGGCTGCAATGTCTGTTTGAAATAACACACAAGTGCTTTCTTGTACCTCGTGTAAGATGTCTCTGGGCAGACTCCACATTGTGCACCCTCACTTCCGAAAGATCCTGCCAAGCATGCTGAAAAACCAGAGATCAAAGGCGACATGTCAAACTCTATAAAAAATGAGTCATTTCTCTGGTTTCATCGTGCTCAAAGGATTCAGCAGACAGGCTCGGGGGCTGTGGGGAGTTCTGTCAGACCCACGCACGCACCAGGCATCGGGGCAGGGCTGTGGTGACTTGAGCAGGGAGGGCAGAGGGTTTTCTCTAGAGCTCCACTCTTGCAGAGTTCAGTCTGTGAGTGTGTAACTGCTGCATTCAGTGGAGCTGTTCCTGTGTAAAACTGCACAAGTTTAAGTGTTTTAGCAGAACAGGCAAACAGATTTGTTTTGAATATTCACCAAACTGGAGTTTAAAGTCATTAGTGAGTTGTTCTGACTTGAGCTGGACAGGGAGCTGAGGGAGAGAGTTCCTGAGGCATATCAGCACAGCATGTCTGAACAGGCTGCTCTAAAGTAATCCTGTAAGCTACTGGAGGAGGAAACAAAGCATAAGAGAAGTGCTCAGAGCCTTTGCTGCACAAGGAATTGAGTGGTACTACTGTTGAGCCAGAACAGTCCCTGGTCCGAGTGGTCACTCCTGCCTTTCCTGCATGGCACTGCCCAGAGGCAGTGGCATTTCTGGGCACAGGAATATCATTGAAACACATTTGGAGAGCAGCTCGAGGTTGCTCTCCTGTCTCAAGGCAGATCCAGTTTTCTGTCATGCAGACAGATGTGTCTGCTCCTCCCTAGAAAGCCACAGGGCAGGGGGTCCCTGCTTGCCCCAGGCTGTCACCTCCAGCTCCTGAACCTTTCCACCAGAGCCAAAGCTGTGCCCACCACGGCCGTCGGGAATGTTCTCTGCAGCAGCACCTTAAATCACTGTTTTCTGCTTTGCCTCCTGCCATTCCTATCCTGTCAATCCAAAGCTCCACAGCTTCTGCCCTTTCTCATCTCTCACTGGACACTGTTGGACCAGTGCTGCTCCATAGCTTAGCTCACTCAGGAGGAGTTTAATTTCCTATAACCAGGGAAAGCTGTGGGTTTATGCTTTACTGGGAGTAAGAGATTGACCAACTGTTGCTGTCACTTTCATTAGAGTTGAGTTAGTTCCTCACCTGTTCTGCCCCTTTAAAAATCCCCGTGCAGTTCTGGAGTAACATCATGCTCTTAGTGCTCATATTTGCTGGTGCAGGAGGTGGATGACGTGTTCTGAACCTCTTTGGTGCGACAAAGGCACAGCCACAGACCTGCTCTACACAATTCTGGGGGCAGAGCTTGGATGCAGCAGTTTTTCAGGAATAACATCACTTTTCTTGCCCGGGAGCCCCCCAGGCCATACGAGGTGGTCCTTGGCCATACCAGTGTGTCCTTAGCTGGCTGGTCCGCAGTTTGCATTCATTGATCAGTGAGTTGATAGAAATGAAAACCCACCGACAGCAATGAATGTTGATTGCAGCCATTAGATGCTGGAGCTGAGCAGGTCCTTTCCTCCGGGCGGTTCTGCTGTGCTGGTGGTGCCATGTGGAACGGTCCCTGCTGCAGGAGGTACAACTCTTGCAGGGCTCCTTACAGCCTTGTTGGTCCTGGCCACCACACTTGCATGGGGACAGCAGTAGAAAACCATTCTTCTTTAGAAACTATGTTGAAAATATGATATAAATCACCTTTTTTTTTAAGTAAAGGTGATTATTTTTGCTTGGTTACTCCACTTCTACTACAGATTGTTGCAGTCAGGAATACCTGGTTTGCAGTTCATGGGGCTTGGCTCTGCATACCCCAAGGGCTTGGAACAGGCACATCCCACCAGAGCCTGCAGTGCTGCCCTGGGGCCCAGCTGGGTGCAGGAGGTACCATGCAGGTGCTGCTGAGGTGCCTGAGCTGTCTGTTCCTTGGACAGGGTGGTTTTCTGGCTTGCCCGGCCACAGAGTGACTGTGTGAGTGGAGGGAGCAGCTGGGCTGGCCGGAAGGAGCTGGTCCTGGGCTGGCGTTCCACAAGCAGCTGCTGAAATCCAGCACAGGTTCCTCTGGGCAAATGAACTGACATTCCAGAGCTTTTTCCAGTGAAGCTCAAGTTGCCAGCCCAAATGGAAACGAGGTTTCCCTCCTGATCTGGCTGTTATCCTGCTATTCTGAACCGTGCTCAGATTTGTTTCCAAGTGTGCCATATGGTGCAGAGATGTTCCTGTTTTTGTGCTGCCCAGACAAAACCTTCCATTGCGCTCAGGTTCTCTGTTCTGCAGGAATTCTGCTCTGGGATAAAGTTTTGATTTTACTTTTTTAAAGGAGAAAACAAACATTTCTTATACACCAATTCACTTTTGGAGAAAGGAGAAGAACTGGAAAAACTCAACCTCTGTAGCTCTTAATATAATCTGTAAATCATGACCTGCTAATGGCAACCACATGTGCAGAGCTCTGAAGGTTCAGGCTTTCCATTTACCAGAGGGTTTGTGATAAACCTCAAGGTACAGTCAACGGTCGATGGTTTTTTCTAGTTCTCAAACTCACCGACAGCGTTGAATGTTCGCTGAAGCTATCCAAGGGTGGCTGTGTACATGCACTGTACACATTTTCCATGCATATGTTTTCCATAGACTGGCAGTGGAAACACTGCTGAGGACTGCACATTCTTTATTGCAGAGTCTGAAACTGCAAAGCATTTTAATTACGAAATGGAACCGTGAGCACTAATGAATTGCAGAAGGGTAACACTCTGGTTAGGGATGCTGAGTTGACTTAGTGTTCCTTGAAACAGCTTTGGATGTATTGGAATTGCTGCTGTGGAAAAGCCTTCCCTCCTGTGGATGTGCACACTCAGTAGCTACACTGAGGGTGTTTGGAATGATTCAGGCTTCGTCATGAAGTTCACTTAGCAAACAGACTGGGGGGGACACTCATACCTCTAACCCAGGAGAAGTGAGAGCAGGGATCTACTTCTCCCTGGAGTACATCATGTCTGTCTGTATTTCCACAGCTCCTGTCCCTCCTCTTCTTTCCCCTGAAAGGAGGAAAAGGGGATTTAGTCTCTTTAAATCTCTATGTTCTATCTAATAATCATGTTTCCCACCTGGCTTGCATGGTTTGACAGAGAGGAATTATTTGCAGCTTGTTTATTAACAACTAAATCTGCTGCTGTATCTGAAGTAACTTCACTGTGAGTGAAGTGGAACCTATGGAGTCAATGGGGATAATTTATTGCCTAAATTCTGGAGACTTGCTTGAAATTCAGAGTATTTTCTCTTGCTGTAGGGACTAAGTGTATCTCAGAACATCCTGAGCTGGTACATGTAACTCAACAGTGAGTGTGTTGTCTAACAAGGTACCTGCCCCAGGAACACAGTCTGCACCTAAACTCACCCATTCTAGTGGTATCATTAAACATCAACTGATACTGAAAAGCAAAAGAATTCTCCAAAAATTAGTCTCACCCCTTTCTTGCCATCTCTGGCAGTAGGAGCTGGTGGAGAGAACAAAGGCAGTGTGAATTAATCACAGGTTAAGCCTCGGGAGAGTCCCAGCACAGGGTGACTATGTGTGGTAGGTCTAACATAAATCAAGGGAACCGAGTTCAAGCCAAGCATGAAATTTCGGTTTTAACAAACCAAAACAGTGCGTTTATAATTAAACTACATTGTGAGAGAGGCTTTTTCTCAGTTCACTACTTCTTGCTTCTTTTATACCTCTGCTGACCTTCGAGGCAGAAACTTTCATCTTCTCGTTTGGTGATTTGAGAGCTTGAATTTCTTCTGAGTGTTCAAAGCAAACTGTACACGTTATTTCTGTATCCTGGCTGCACACTCCTTGCCTCTTGCAAAGTTCAAAGATTTTTTGACAGATTCCTAAATGATAACACAGTTCCCTGGGAACTGTGGCAGTATGTGCAGGGCACACTGCAGAAGTTCTGATCTGTCCTGGATCTCAACAGTCCTTCCTGTCAGACTTCTCTGGCTTAGGAAGCACTGAAATCAGCCCTTGGCTCACAGCTGCCACCTCTACTGCATTGCTTAGTTGTTATTTTCTGTTGGGAAAACAGCACTAAGTGGCCCCAACAGCCTCCCCAGGTGCTGGAGTGAGTCAGCATGGACAGGGGGCCCTGAAAGCCAACTCTGTTAGCTCTGTGCCTTGTAAACTGGGATCTGTATTGGCACCACTCAGGGAGGCACTGACTGCTCAGCTAGACCTTTACAGTGAAAATATTGTAGATTCAGAGCACATGGAGCTTTCTTTCACTTGCTGTGGAGAGAACTAGTTTCTGTACAACGAAATGGTTTCCTCAGAATGTGCATACAAACCCTGAACCACAGAGGTTAACCTGGAAACTGAGTGTGGGCACAGGATTTAGCTAACTTTGTGGATGTTTCTGGTGTATTTATGGTGCCTGGACAATCCTTACACCCTAATTCAATCATTCTATTAGCTCCTCACAATCAGGCTTTTATTTATAGCAGGGCAGGAATCCCAACAGCTCTGCCCTGAAGCATCACCAAACAAACTTAGCCTGTGCCTCTGGTAGTAGAAGAGCTTCCCTGCCCTCCCAGCCCTGTGCTGTGGCTGACACTGGCCTGCGAGGTGTGACTTGGGGTGGAAGTCAGGACTGTGCTCAGCACGTGGCACATCCTACTGCCTGCCTGGAGCATCCAGGGAAATGCCATGTGGGAGCACATTTGCTTTGTCCTGGAACAAGCTTTAATTGTACTGTAAAGACTGTTTTCTTTGTTGAGGTAGATGACTGAGCAGGGTAAGCACACGGATGCACCTTGGGGAGACACGAGGACGGGATTGCTGGCAGGGGTTTTAGTTACTGCTGTTGCTTGGAATCTGGGCAGGTGTTTAACTAGCAATGCCATGGCCAAACACTCCAGATTCATCAGGTTCTGCAGTTAGCACTGGAGATTATTTTTACCTGTCCAAAAATTCCTTGGACTACTACCTGACAGGTCTTGGCTTTCCCTGAAATTAGGGGACAAAGTTACCAGTCTGTTCCATTTGCCCCTTCAGAGCACAGTGCCGTGATGGTGATCTGGAGAAAATGAGCTCTAGTGGGACCGGAGAGAAATGCTGTTACTAGCAGTTTGCAGCGATTTGTGGAGGACTTACCAAGCTCTTTTGATCTCGCCCTGGGTTGACAAGCTTGGTCGTGGATGCAGCATTACCCTAGACTTTTGTGAGGTGTTTGACTTAATATCCAGTGACAATTTAAACTGGTATGATACAAATTTGCTGTGGCAAATGTTAAAAGGATTAACAAATGACAAACGGGGAGGTCTCGATGCAATTCCAAGTGGGAACTTGATCCAGTTGGCACAGCCTGAGAGTGACTGTTGGCCACAGCCTAAAGCACTGCGGTTACTGGCGTGGGGGAAACCGAGCAGAGATGTGAGCAGGTTTGGGGTTCTTGGGGAGAAAAGTGACACAAATTTGGATCTCTGGATAAATCAAGTGTAAATGAACACTCTGGTAGAGGCAAATGCAAAGTTCCATGTTTGGGAAGGAGGAATCCAGACCATGTGTGAGGGTGAAGGACTTGGCCGCAGCGTTTGCCATGGAGATAATTAACTGCATGTGTGTGCACAGTCTGACTCTTCCTACTGTGCAAACAGGGAGATACTGCACAGGAACTCAGGCTGGTGCATCTGTCTTGGTTCTCTTGGAACTGCCAAAATGGTGCTTTGTCCAGTTCTGCCCTGAGGACATCACTGAGGTGCACAGGTCTCCAAAGGGATAAGCGATTAAATAATACTTTCACCAAGAAAATAAAGCTCTCTGAGGTCAGTTCTGCCCTGTCTGTTAGTGCCTTTACCTGCAGAACTGAGCCTGTGGGAGCACAGCAGCCCTGCCCTGGGCTGGGGAGCAGAGGGAACAGTGGTTTGACTTGCTCCTCACAAACTTAAGGTATGAACTTCTGTTTCTAGAGCACATGAAGGAGTGGAAATCCTTTTTAACCTGCAGGGATGTGATTCTGCAATAAAATTACACCAGATACTCCTCATTCTTGAAAAATTCACCAAGTGGTTTTAGCAGAAAAGTGAAATTATTTTGGTTTTGATTATTTTTGCCAAGCATGATGATATTTTAAAATAAGGCATTTATGAACAAGCTGGTCTGGATGTTCTTGCCCTCTGATGTTCCAGGTTGAGTAATGAGATGCTCTGTATCTTTTAAGCACTTTACTTAACTCTTTCCAAGCCACTGAAACAGGGAAATAGTTGTATTTTTTTAAGCCAAACTTGTTCTACCTTTCTAGAGCAAACACACGTGTCAAACCCTCCGTGTCCTGTGACCTGCTGAAGGAAGTGTTTGTCAAATTTGCTTGCAGTGAGCAGGGCTGTGGGGGCTGGAAGTCATGGCCATAGGCAGGAGTTTCCTTGCTGACCTACTTAGACAGGAGTGATCACCCTGGATTAGGCTCCAGCCGCTGTCCTCTCTCCAAAGTTGTTTCTGTGCAAGGTGAAGGGATCAGACAGAGGATTCTGTGAGCTCCAAGCGCCTCTGCACCACACTGCCCCAGGGACTCTGGAGAGGGTAAGGAGCTTCTCCAGGACCATAAGGTCTCCTCAGCACCCCGAGGGTGGTACAAGGGATGTTGCTCCGAGCAGCCCCAGCAGGGATGGGTTTGGAGGGAGCTGCATTGATGAGCTATTTGTACCTGCACAGAACAAACCTGACCTCAGCCCAGAATACCTCAATAACACTCATCATCTCATCTCACAGAACCTCAGAAATTCTTTGCTGGGAGCAAACTACCTTGCTGTTTGGGTCCAGTGTCAAACTGTAGCTGTTGGCTGCAATCAGTTCTGACTCTGAAAATCCAATGCAGTGAGTGGCTAATGGATGTGTGGAGAAGGATACAAGGAGAAACTTGCATATTTCCTGCTAATCATCTCCTGTCTTCCAGACATTTTTCAGCTCCCACAGGCTTCTGTGCGTGCAGGCACCAGGAATGCATCTTTCTGTCCCTGGATCTGCACAGCTTCCCTGAGAACCTTTATCCCCTGTCTCTTCAGATAACATTTGTTGCCGTGAAATGCTTGGCTGTGTAGATCCATCACTTTTAATGGAGAGGAATCTCAGGTGTCCTCCTGATGGATTCCTGCAGTTGCACTATGCCCTGGCACATCTGACGCTGGGTAAGCAGCTTTGGGAGATATAAATAACGTTGCCTCTTCTGCTGTATTAAACATGCTCCCAGTTCCTCGTGGCTGAAGTGCTGCACTGCTCCACACCCAGGATGTGTTGTGTTTGCTGTGGTGGTGAATTTAGGCTAAGTGCCTCTTCAGAAGGTTCTCCTGTGCTGACTGCTCTTCCTGGCTGGCAACTCCATGTCTGGGAAGATCAAAAGATTTCCCATTTGCTGTGAATTCAGGCAGAGTTCCTGTGCCTTGGTTTTGGGAGGAAGAGAAATGAATCCTAACTGCAGATGGTTCTGTTACTGAGGTTGTGCTCTGCCTTTTAGCGTTCTAGAAATTGCTGCCGGAGTCATCAGCCTGACAGTCTTCAGCAGAACTAGTGCTCCTGTTGCAGAGGATTGCCTTGCTGCTGGGGTAGGAATGAGCTGGACTTGGCCAGGCTCTGTCAGGGCAGGGAGGGCAGAAAGCGCTGTTGGTTCTCCCTCTGGTCCCCACGGCCAAACTGAGGTTCCCTGGTTTTGCTCCTGAGATGTTCAGTGTAGCTGGAGGTGATAATGTTAGAGAAGCCTGGGTTGAATGAAGGTCTCTTTTGGCTTGGTGAGGCTGTGCATGCTGCAGAGTCTGCCCTAGTGTGTGTGTGTTTGACAGGACTCCTTGTAGTTTTTCCATGGGATGCTGAAGATATGCCCAGAACCTGCATGGGCAATGGGCAAACATGGGGAAAACATACTGCAAAGTAACTGGCAGAGAAATTTGAGGTGTCTGTGTGGTTTGATCTTTAAAGACTGTTCTAAAGCAGTCCCTGATCCAGAAGAGAAGGTGCATTCCTGAGCAGCATGTTTCAGGGATGCTCCTGCAGCTCCAGGCCAGGGACATGACCCCAGTGAAGAGCTGCGTGTGCCTCTGCTCACACACTGATCACACACAGCACCGAAAAATAGAGATTTTTTTCATATGTAAATTGGGACTCTTCTATTTGATCCACTGTTTGGAATATTAGCAATTCCAGATGGATAAAGCTTAGGTTATCTGCATGGGAAGCAGTATGGATGGAGAGCGATCAAACGAAGGATTTGCTTTTTGTAACCGTAATGTCTCCTCCCGATTCATTGATAACTGTCCCTTTGAAGATAATTAGTTTCTGTTTTTCATCTTTGTAATCCAGCAGTTCTCATCTGTTGGACTTCCAGAACTGGAGTTCTCAAAAGCAACACCTGTAAAATGTCCCTTTTTGGCTCAGTTGGGCAGTGTGGCACCTCTGGGTGAGTTTTACACTGCTGTCTCGTAAGGCTCCGTTTCACCAGACACTCAGTGCAGTACAGATTTGACTTCCAGGAACTGTAAATAACTGAAGCAAAGCAAATGACATTACAATGACATTGTAATGAGCAGGGAAAAGCCAGATGAGGATCCATCCTGCGTCCTTCTCCCAGAGGTTATGAGATTTCTTATCCCTTGCCAACGTCTGGCTTAGCTGGAAGTGTGTTATTCTTCCCGTGAGTTGTCTTCCTTGTGAGCTGGTTGTGAGCCACACTGAGTGCCCTGATCATGCTGGGTCTCTGCAGCTCCTGTCTCCCATCTCCTGCTGTAGTCACTCTGCTGTAGCCACGATGTGCAGTGCTTGGTGCTGCAGGGAAACACCTCATCACATCCTGGACGTGGTCCCATCCACACGAGGGGCAGATTTCCACTGTTTCATTGCTGTTTGTTCCCCTTCTCACACCAAATTCACTCAGCCTGGTTTACCAGTGGTCTGAAGGTGTTCTGGCTTCGGTGCTTCAACTGTGTTTGAGACTCTCCCCCCAGTGCCTGTGTGTGGCTCAGCCAGGGCAGCGCATCTGTAAGAGTTCTTCAGGTGTTAAAATTTAAAATAGAAGTGTCTTCAAAGCCTCTTGTAGAACAACTAACTATGACTTGGAGGAGAAAAAAGGAGGCAGTCTCTTCTATCTGGTTACCAGGCAAATATTCTGTTGGAAGAAAGACTTCCTCCCCCGCCTCTTATATATTTAATTCCTTTGCTTTTGTGTGCTCTTAAATATTGGATGGATGTGGATATGACCCCCAGGTGAGCAGGACTCAGCCATTCTTCCCTGAATTATACATTTAGCCTATTTAAATGCAGCCATCATGTGAAACAAAAAGGAGAAAATGTACTTATGTTCATCCAGAAGAATGATTTGGGATAACGTCACCCAAATATTGCCAGGTTTTATCTTGCCTATAAAATAAATTGGTCCCAGTGTGCTGTGAGATGCACATAAAAGTTTGAATATGAAAGTGGTATAAAATTCAGATGAGTTGGTAGAACTGGCTGTAGAATTTTGAAAAAAAAATGGGAGCATATCTCCTAGCTGTGGTGTGTGAGGTGAGTCTCAGTCTGTTGGCACATTGTCTGTTCTGGTGCCCTTTCCCCTGCAGTTCAAGAGTATTGCTGACCCTTTGTCCTGGGCTGTGGTGAGCACAAGTGTTCCAGATGTGCTTGGGACCTCCTCAAGGTTAGCCACAGAGACTGATGTGATGATAATGCTCCAGTTTGGTTGGCAGTGCTTGGATTGGGTTCTGCAGTCACTTCATTGTTGTTACAGTTTTCCTTTTATGCTGAACTCGTTAGTGTTTAGAAAATATTTCCCAGTATTTTAAGATACACCTTCTCCCCTTCCCTCTCCCCAGTGCTCACACCAGCAACAGGGGGGGCTTTGCATGGTCTGTGTTCCAGTAATTGCTTTCTGCCGGAACAATTAAGAGCTGTGAGAGGAGAGGAAATTTGTCATAAAGTGTTCCAAATGGAAATCTGCTTTTATGTGGTTTCAGAATGACAACCCATCAGGTGGATGTGCTGGAAAGTGTCAGGATTCAGACAGCAGCACTGTTCTCCCCAGCACACAGGTGGGTTTGGGAGGGATGGCTGGTTCTGGGTGATCCTTCCAGGGCACCACAAAGCTCACACCGGTATGAGCGAAACAGCCTCACTCAAATGTCTCTGTGTGTTCCTCTCTTCCTGAGTAGACTGGAAATACTGCATCTACCCACTGGTTACTGAAGGCAAAAAATGAATTAACTAGGGCAAACAAAGCTGCAGCTAAGCTATTATGTATTTCAGATTGCTTAGTATTTGGCATGTGGACCAAATGCTTTAGATTATAAGGCATAAGCCCTTCAGAACCTGAAGTTATTCTGGAATTAAATGGATGGCAGGCACAGGTCTGCTGCTTGGATTTGTTTTGCTTTGTGTCTCAGCAGAAGTAGTAAGCAATGTCTGAAGTATCTAATAAAGCTATTTTCTGCTCTGGCCGAGGTTTGCTGTGAGAAACAGAGCTGGGTGAGGACCACGTTTTCAATAAAACAAATTGAACAGATTCTCAGAAATCTAGGTCACAGGAACAGATGACCTATACATGGTCCTAGTTTTTGATGCAACTGTCTAATCTGCTCTGAGAGTACTAGCCAGACATCATTCCTAATTGACCTTGATATTCAGTGAACAGAAAGAAAGCTAAAGCCACATGATATTTAAATCTTTAGAAGACAAAAATATATGGCAAAAACTTGAGTGCGTTCTGTTTTATAACTAGAGTCTGTGTAATGTGAACATGGTCTGCAAACGTGTTGATCATCCTAAAAATCTGAATTTGAGGCTCCACCTAAGGAAACACATCTGAACTGGAGGAGTTGTTCATTCTGCCCAGTGCAGGGAGGATTTGGTGTCCCCAGGGCCCTGGGGGCCTCCCCCAGCCCCTCCCACGGAGTGCAGGGTGCTGTGGGGAGTGGGAGCTCTGTCCCTGCCCACGCTGGTGGGCTCAGCTCACAGCACAGCCCCAGGGTGCCCAGCTCTCGGGCGCTGGGTTACATAAACAGAGCTGCTGCCACTCTGGGGCACTGGTGTGCGTGCAGCTGGGAATGTAAATGTGGGGACTGGGAGCTGCAGTGTGTGCTGAAACCCTGCCCACCCTGCCCACAGACCAGCAGGATCCTTTTTGTTCAGGACACGAGGCTGGACATAGTGTTACTTACAGGGGCACTGTGGACTTGCTGCATGATCCAGGAGGGACATGTACTCCTGTGCTGAGAGTCAAAGCCCAAAAGAAAACAAAGTAGGAAAGCCTTGAATGACAAGGTATTTTCCAAGAAAGCCATAAACTGATTTAGGTTGCCGAACTCAGAACCAGTAAATGTATGGGTGGAATGTCTGGGATGGCTAACCTATGGCTCTCTGGGCCAATCCCATTTCCATGTGCCTGTCCTGGACAAGCACTGCCTGTGCCACCTCTGGGGCTCCCTGTGCCTGGGCTGGAGCTGTGTTGGAGCACACAGACCATGTCACCCCTGTGCCAGGCAGCTGAGATAGGGCTGCCCATGGGGAGACACGGTGGTGCCACCCGTGCCCATCCACAGTGTTCCCCTGCCCTTAACCACAGCCTGGCAGCATGGCCTTCCCCAGCAGAGCTTGGGTTGACCACAGCTCAGTGCAGCAAACCTGATCGTCTGCGATTCCAGGGCAGCTGTGGTGGAAAGGGACCTGCTGCCAGGCAGCAGAAATCCCATTCCCAGGCTTCCTGCAATATTTATTCACACGTGTGTGCCTAGGTGGCACAATTAGTGGCTAATGCCGGAGGGTTCTGGGGTTTGAGCTGCAGTACTTGGCAGGCTCGAATGTGCAGTTGTACCCTGGTCCTTCCTGGCAGTTGGGTTAGTTCCTTTGTGCTGTGGTTCAGGGCAGCTGCC
>NW_008690474.1:0-3298 GCF_000695815.1 Acanthisitta chloris | reverse complement strand
TTGAAAAGGTGATGTCATCAGTGTGTATGTCCATGTTGCTTCTCAGGGAGACACATGCTTCCACATTATCCCCAACACCGCAACAGCCAAGTGTTGTCTCGTGAGTTCCTAATGTTTCCAGCGTGTGGAGAGCTATTAATCAGTGCTGCGGGTTTGAAACGGTCACAGCATCTGCTGGTTATTAGTACGAGAAAATGAAATTCTTAGGATTCCAGGTTTTCTGTAGGATTGCCAAGTGCACTGCGAGATCTCGGCATACCTGACGCGTTTTTATCGGCACCCGACGCCGTAATGCAGCACTGGTGTGTCCACACTGGTCTCCTGCGTCCGCCGCAGCCTCCGAGGCTCTCGGTGCTTGGGGCTTTGTAAGCTTTCTCTTGGAATAGCCATCACTGGACTTGAGAAAACTGACTTTGGAATCATCTGTTATTTCTGTGTGCAGTTTAAGTAGACCCTGACCACATGAGCAGAGCCGTCAGCATCCTTTTCTTACTGTATGACGGGATTATTCCTGAGTCCAGGCTGAGTCTGTGGATGTTGTTGGGGGCGGGTGATGCCCAGACCTTCCTCTTACGGCAGAGGCTCCTTTTGCCAACCTCTCAAGATCTGGTTCCATTCAAAGCGACATCCTGAACAGGTATTCAAACCCTGAAGACCCAATTGCAAGGGCAGGATGTAACTTTTCAGCACAGTTTGGTTTTAGGCAGCTCTTTCAAGGGGTAGATTTTGAAATCAGCATCTGGATGACTAGCAGGTATTAGCAGTCTTAGAGGTGACAGGAAAGGTTGCTGTATTTCAAGAACACCATGGAATTCCATCTAAAAGTGCTTTGCAGGTAGAGTCACCAATATCCTTAACCTTTATTAAAAATTATCCATAATATTTTTGTTCAAAGGGTCATTCTAGGTAGGTCCTTCTGGGTTTGTCAGTACCAGCAAGGAAAAAAACAGCAAAATAGCTTGATTGTGATCTAGCCTGACCCTTATCACCCAATTTTTACAGAGGAATAGTACACCCAGGCCATTGTACTCCATCAGGAAGAGAATGCAAGGAAATTATACAATTACTCAGACAAAACTGGCTCCTGTGAAAAGTATTTACACTCACATTTGTATTTCTAATTTCTGAAGCAGCAGCTGAACATTCTGTGAGCTCGGGTGCTTCACGGGTGTTTGTAATTGTACCAGCAGCACCTTTATAAAGGTGTGTTGCTTTACTCATCCAGCCTTTTTGTGCCCTACATTGCTCACAGGAGCAGTGCAAGCAAGTCCATCATCTCTGGTGCAGAGTCATCCCAGGTGTCCCCCAGGTGCCCCCGGGAGACCCTTTAAAATCTTCTCCCAAGCTCACAAGGATCACATTGACAAAAGGTGGTTAATGGCAGGGCCCAATGTTTGTTTCGGTATTGTATGATACTTTGTGTCTCTGCAGCTCACCACAAACACATTTCCTAACTGCAATACACTACACCTCTCACTTTGATTGTTTTGCCTGGGTGAAGAAGAGCCAAGTCATCCCATCGCTTGCAGCGGCATTCACCCCTAGAGACACCCTCACGCTATGTGCCTGGGACAATGGGCTAAGGGTCTTAAAATCCCCTTGGACTGGGTGTTTGAGCTGGTGCTGAGGTGGTAGGGGAGGTAAGACTTGTGTAAAAACACAGAAGAAGAGGAGGAGCAGCCCAACCTTGCTGTGTTCCGCCCCGCGGCCACGGCGCCGCGCACAGCGAGGGGTTGGCTTCTTGGCTAATAAACCCCTCTGGTTGGTTTTCTAATCTCAATAATTTCTGCTCATTGGCTCCAATCAGCGGATTAAAGCCCAGTCTCCGAGCAGTTCTCATTTTAACTCCAGACTGGGGGGAAAGTAGGGGAAATGGGAGGTACCAGACACTGAGCGGTTTGGATTTTCCGATTTATTTTGGTATTTGCCAAGTTGACACAACTGAGCGATGTCCTCCACAGCTGGTACTGGAGCTGCCTGGAGTAAATTTGCTAAAGCTTTTAAGATGAAATCAGCTGTCCAGCCCCATCCCCTTACAGCCACCACTAAACCAAGTCCATTAGAGCACCACCTCATCTCAGGCCAGACATCAGCTGCCTCGGTAACAAATCTCTGCTTTTACAAACACTTTGAGGTTTTCTGTCCTCAGATTCTTTTCATTTCCCTCCTCCCACTCCCCCCAAATGAAAATCTCCAGCCAGATCATGCTTCTGCCTTCCAGACCTAGGGCAGCTGAAAAGTAACCATATGGACTTCATGATTTTATGTACTGCGACAATAAAGCTTTTATGACATTCTAGGTGGTTAAAAATGGCAGTCGGGAGCTCTTAAACATGGCACAGGCATGTTGCTGTTCTGAGCCGACAGACCTGCCAACAGTGCATCAAAAGCTGTAATTTCCTGTGCAGTGAAGCCCCTATCTCTGCTGCCTCCAGCTTTGTGTCCCAGGGCTTGTGCCTGTGTGCTAACAAATCTCTATTGTCCAGCTGGGCGAATAGTGGCTGGGACCAAAGAATTGCTGTCTGGTTTCTATTCAAATCCAGGTAGTCAGAGATATGAATGGAGTTTCTCGAACAGCCATGTGAATAACCTCTGCTCTGCGTGGAGCTGCGGGCGGCTCCGCGCGGGCACACGACTGGAGACGCACTTTTAATGCTCCTCGTGCCTTTTAAGACTTATTAACTTTAAAAATGTGCTCTCTGGAATTCCTGGACAAAACCAGGAGGGGAAATCGCCCCCTTCTCAACTTTTTGAACTTGCAGAGGGATTCTGATCAGGGCTTTCAAAATGGGTTGTTTTTGTGAAGAAAACGATAGGAAAAGTTTTATGAAAATGGTATTATTGAAGATACCAGGTTTATAAGTGCCTATTGACCATGTTTTACCGTGCAGAGAGCCCGAGTGTCGCAGCTAATCACCGCAGAGGGTTTGGGGGAGGAAATAAGTTAAATTTCTTTCAGATATTGTATACATAGCCCATTGCAAGCGTCACGGTAAATCACTGCAGAGGGTTTGGGGGGGGCAAATACGCTACATTTCTTATAGATATTGTATATAGAGTCCATTGCAAGCGTCACAGCTCATCACTGCCGACAGCCTGGGAGCAAACACGTAAGATTTCTTTTAGAGCAAGTTGTGCTAAGAAAAAAATCGGATGTGATAGAGCAAGAACTGGGGGAGCACTGCACATCGGGGCTGGTTTAGTGCAGTTTTCCGGTATTTTTAATGGCTTTGGTGATTATCACGAGGCTGATGGAATCAAGCTCTGCGCGGCCCCAGAACCAAAGCCCCGAGCGCTC
>NW_008690473.1:0-415 GCF_000695815.1 Acanthisitta chloris | reverse complement strand
GAACCGAACTGGGGACAGCCCCAGTGCATTACTGGGAGGATATGGGACACGGGCACCGAACTGGGCACAGCCCCAGTGCGTTACTGGGAGGATGTGGGACACAGACCCTGGCCTGGGCACAGCCCCAGTGTGTTACTGGGAGGATGTGGGACACGGGAACCGAACTGGGTGCTGCCCCAGTGCGTTACTGGGCTGTACTGGGAGCGCCTGCAGTGTGCCTCTCCCCCCAGGACCTGCTCCAGAAATATTCCTACATCCGGAAGACGCGTCCGGACGGGAATTGCTTCTACCGCGCGTTCGGCTTCGCTCACCTGGAGGCTCTGCTGGAGGATGGGCAGGAGCTGCAGCGGTACTGGGACCCCCGGGGACCCTCGGGGACCCCCAGGACCCCCCAGGGACCCTCAGGGACCCCCAG
>NW_008690472.1:0-1752 GCF_000695815.1 Acanthisitta chloris | reverse complement strand
GTGGTGGAATGTGAGTTTCCAGGATTCTTGGGGATGAGGATGCTTCAGTGTGGGCAAAAACTCTGGACCCAGTGTCCAACGGATGCATTGGAGGCAGGGGATGCAGCCTGGGGCATTCGGGGGGACTTTTTATGCCCCTGCTGACAGGAAGGTGCTTGGCTCATCAACCAAAGGTCTCCCCAAGGATGTGTCATCTCTCCTTCCCCACCACTTCTGGACTTCAGTTTTTCAGGCCTCTTTCACCCTAAACTGCCCTAAGGAGGAAATTGCCAATTCTTTGGTTTTTACCTCTGCCTGTGCAGGCTCTGAGCTTCCTCTGACACTGCTGCCTGAGCATCTGTCCTGCTTTGAGTGCTCCATCCCTGCTCTGGCATGAACTGCCCACTTTGAGTGCTCCATCCCTGCTCTGGCACGAGCTGCCCGGCAGCTTCTTACTCACATCCCTTCTAATCCTGTCTCTAGTAAACACTTTTAGGTTCCAGGTTTCTGCTGTCTCTGTGGTGATGGTGGAGGGCTCTGACTCTGCTGGACCTTGTCCTGAGCCAGAAGCTATGAGACGAGAAATGAGCACATGGAGGGGCTAGGAGGAAGAAGGTGGTGAACATCAGGGCTGGAGCCAATGGCTCCAGAAAACAGCACCAGCACCAGAAGGGCCAAGAACCACAGGAATCAAGGCATGGCTTAACCTCCCCTCAGAAAGCCCCAAATGAGACTCTGTCTGGAAACAGTAGTTCCCTGATATTTATCTTGGTGGAGATGCAGGAGTTTGGGCTTCCCCTCCATGGCCTTGGAGATAGGACTATTCCAGCATCAACTGGCACCACCACACAGGGGAAACCACCCACTGTCTCTCTTCTGAAAGGAATGTTCTTTAAATCAAATCTCCTGGCACAATGGTTTGTCCTCTGCCAGAAAAAGTGTTTATCTGGAGGAGCTGTAGCTGCCTGCTCTGACTCCTCCACGGTGATTCTTGCCAAGTCCAGTTGGTTGTTTTCAGTGTTTCCAGGCTACCCCCAGGCTCCTTATCCCAGGAGTCTTGCATTCCTGGAAATACCACTCCCCACATCTGTTGTACACCTTCCCCAAGCCAGTTTCCTCCCTGCTGCTGCCTCCCTGCTCTGACAGCACTCAGATGGACCCTTCCGAGTGCCAAGGAGAAGTTCCTGAGGGAAGTCAGAAGCAGCTGTGTGGTGACAGTCTGGAGCTTTGTGCACAGGGGAACCTGTTTCTCTGCAAGACAGATTCTTTCCTGACCTCCTGTCCCAAGTGTGACCTTCTGCCTTCTACTCTCCTCAGTAGTTCCCACTGGCAGGATGAGAGGCAATGAGCAACACTTAAAGCACATAACATTCCATCTGAAGCACTGGCATTATCTACCCCGACTTGTACACAGCATTTGACTCTGTCCTGCACCACATCCTTGTCTTTATACTGGAGAGAATATTAATGACACTGGAGAATATCTTTATGTTGGAGAGGGGTTTGATGGATGGAACACTTGGTGTATTAGGAACTGGCTGGATGGTCTTGCTCAAGTAGTTGCAGTCAATGGCTTGGTGTCCAAGTGGAGACCATTGATGGGTGGTTTTCTTCAGGGGTCAATATTGGAACCAGTTCTGTTTAAGATATTTGTCAGCAACACAGACAGTGGAATTGAATGCACTCTCAACGGACTTGACAATGACACCAAGCTGTGTGGTGCAGTTGACATGCTGGAGGGAAAGAATGGAATCCAGTGACACCTTTGAATTG
>NW_008690471.1:0-508 GCF_000695815.1 Acanthisitta chloris | reverse complement strand
GGCACCGGGAATGGCACCGGGAATGGGGAAGGGAATGGGATTGGGACTGGGATCAGGAACGGCCCCGGCGGGAATGGGATCGGGACAGCCCCCGCGCCCCCGCTCGGGCGGAGACACCGGGAATGGGAACGGGAATGGGGCGGGAATGGGATCGGGACAGCCCCCGCGCCCCCGCTCGGGCGGAGACACCGGGAATGGGAACGGGAATGGGGCGGGAATGGGATCGGGACAGCCCCCGCGCCCCCGCTCGGGCGGAGACACCGGGAATGGGAATGTGGGTGGGAATGGGAACGGGAATGAGAAGGGGAGTGGGATCGGGAGCAGGAAAGGAAAAGGGAAGGAGAATTGGATCGGGAATGGGATCAGGAAAGGGAATGGGAAGGGGAATGGGATCAGGAATGGGAATGGGAAAAGGGGTGGGAATTGGAGCTGGGGCAGGAATGGGAGAGGGAATGGGATCAGCACTGGAAATGGCACCGGAATTGGCACTGGGAATGGCACTGGGACC
>NW_008690470.1:0-1438 GCF_000695815.1 Acanthisitta chloris | reverse complement strand
CCTGGAGGTGTCCAGGGATGACTGGACGTGGCACTCAGCTCTGCTCTGACCGCTGAGGTGGGGTCGGGTCACGGGCTGGGCTGGGCTGGGCGGTCCTGGTGGTCAGTTCCAGCCCCAGTGATCGCTGCTGTCCCTTGGCCAGGCTCCCCACTGCGAGCACGCCTTCTGCAATGCCTGCATCACGCAGTGGTTCTCGCAGCAGCAGACGTGCCCCGTGGACCGCAGCGTGGTGACGGTGGCACACCTCCGGCCCGTGCCGCGCATCATGCGGAACATGCTGTCCAAGCTGCAGATCACCTGTGACAACGCTGTCTTCGGCTGCACGGCCGTCGTGCGCCTCGACAACCTCATGTCGCACCTCAACGACTGCGAGCACAACCCCAAGCGCCCCGTGACCTGCGAGCAGGGATGCGGGTGAGGGACTGGGCGTGGGGCTTGGAAGGGCTCGTGGACAGGCTCGTTTCTTCTTTCGTGCTCCTTCACACTCACTGGTTATTGGTGGGGTGTGGCTTGGTGCTGGAGCTTCCCAGAGCCGTTCCAGCCCCCTGGGGTGAGCTCTGTGTCCCCCGTGTGTCAGTGAGTGGCAGCTCTGACCACAGCGCCCGTGCACTCGGTGCCAACACCCTTCCCACTCCCCTGAGCAGCACCCAGGTGGGGACTGACTGCTGTCCTGGAGAGAATCGTGTCTCCCAGGATGAAGTCAGAGGTCGGACGAGGCTGCCTGGGTCTGCTCCCTTTGGAGGAGGGAAATCCCATCCCTGCTGCCGTGGGGGTGGTTTATGCCCATAGCTCTCCCTGGGGCCGTTTGGCATGGCAGAGCATTGCCACACCATCAGGGCTGACTGCACTGAGCTTCCTGCACCTCTCGCTGGTCCTCCGTGCCTGGATTTGTTCTGAAAGGTGTTCACAGGCCGATGCTCCGTGCTCTGCCTGTGACCTGCCCTAATGTGGGGCCTTTCCCCAACCTCCACAGCTTGGAAATGCCCAAAGACGAGCTGCCAAACCACAACTGCATCAAGCACCTGCGGTCGGTGGTGCAGCAGCAGCAGACACGCATCGCCGAGCTGGAGAAGACCTCGGCGGAGCACAAACATCAGTTGGCCGAGCAGGTGGGGCCAGGCCTGCGCTGGGCTCCTGGCACAGGGCAGGGCTGGGGTGGCCTGAGCTGAGAGTGGCCAGGGTAGTGGGTGCTGGAGTGCCCAGGGCTGTGGGTGTTGGGGTGGCACTGGCTGAGGGATGTGGAGTGCTCAGGGCTGTGGGTGTTGGGGTGGCACTGGCTGAAGGATCTGGAGTGACCAGGGCTGTGGGCGGGGGGACCTGTGTGGTGACCGGGGCTGTGGGTGCTGAGGGCTGTGTGGGGTGCCCAGGGCTGTGGGTGTTGGGGTGGCACTGGCTGAAGGATCTGGAGTGACCAGGGCTGTGGGTGCTGAGGGCTCTG
>NW_008690469.1:4496-4807 GCF_000695815.1 Acanthisitta chloris | reverse complement strand
GGAGCCGCTCGGGGGTTGAAGGCGAGCGGTGCCAAGGTCACGCTCCAAGCGATTAGCAAGTGGATCCCAAAAGAGCCACTAATTATCAAGGCAAGGCAGGACAATTAGGATAACCCTGCGAGGTCCAAAAGACCAGCACGGGGTGAGAGGAACAGCCTTGGGATTAAGGGAACAGACTGGATCCCATCCCTGAGCCCAAACCCTGCTCCAGGGCTTTGGGGTGAAAGAGCCACGTTTTGGGTCAGCCCCAGCACCGACCCGCGGGTGAATCCCATCGGAGGAAGCTCCGGGGGTGGAGAGCAGACCTGCGG
>NW_008690469.1:0-4430 GCF_000695815.1 Acanthisitta chloris | reverse complement strand
CTGCAATTTGAGGGCAGAGCAGAGGCAGGAGCTGGCCCTGGGCTCCCCACACCCTCCCGGGGCCGGGAGAGACGTGTCCGAACGGGCAGCGCGGGGGAGGACCAGGGCCGGGGAGCAGGACCAGCATCCCGTGCCAAGAGCTGCATGGAAAGACAAGGGAAAGTAAGCTCGCTTACAGCCGAGCAAGTGCCGCCGGAGCCAAGTGATATAGAAACCATATGTGAGGGATTTGGGATACGTGAGAGAGCTGGGCAGGCCAGCCTGGGGATGGGGGACTGATTTTTCTGCTGGTGCAAGGCAGTTTGACCCCCCCAAACCTTCCAGCCCATGGAGGAAGGCCACGTGCTGCTCCCGGAGGGGACAGCGGAGCCGTGGGGTGACAGCAAGGGTTGCCCAGCAGCCATCCCTGTAAGGACACGTCAGGGACAAGCCCAAAGGGTTGGATTGAGAAACCTCCAGGTTGGTTTGGGCTCTGGTCACGTCCTCCTCCCACTCGCTTCCTTTGCACCCATGGCATGAGGTGACATGCTAGGTGGTTTGGGGGGTATCTGCTCTCTAAAGCCACCCAGATGCTGTTAACCAAACTAAGGGGCTTTGTCACAGCACTGCCAAGCTGATGCCACACTGCTGCCTCTCATCTCTTCCCTGTTCATGCTACAGCAGCTTGCCAAGTGAGCATCCTCCTTCCCAGGTGGAGGGGATCGCCCACAAGTGATGGGGACCCCCTGCAAGGGGGTGTCTCATGGGCAGGAGAGGTCCCAGCCCTCTGTTTGGAACAGCACAGGTCTGAGCATGGGGAAACACCCACCGAGGCATCACACCTCCAGCACCTGCAACATGCACCCTCACCACACCAGGGCACAGTGCCAGAGACCCCAAACCATGGGGCAAACATCTCCAGCCATCCTTGGAGGAGTCCCAGTGTCCCTGAGCTGTTCCCAACATGGGAGGCCGTGGGTTGTGCTGCAGAGATTGCTCAGTCACAGAGATGTTGGGGGCAAGGTCCAAGCTGCGGTGGTGCCAGCAGGGAGGATGTGGTGCCAGCAGGGAGGATGCAATGCCAGTGGGAGACACATGATGCCAGCAGGGCAGACGTGATGCCAGTGGGGAGGATGCAATGCCAGCGGGAGGGATGCAGTGCCAGCAGGACACCAGCTTCAAGGCCAGGCGTGGGGCAGGATGGCCCCATCGTCATCTCCATCAGCCAGACGAGAGGGAGATCATCCCAGCTCCATCCAGGCACATCCCTCCCACTCCCCAGAACACAACCAACCAATGTGACCTGTGTGGAGGCTCCCACGGAGCTCTTCCCCCCCCGCAGCCAGGAGATAGCTCAGCCTTCCACTGTTGTTTGACTTTTTGTGCTCTGTGTTTTCTTTTGGGTTCTTGGAACGGTGACGTAACCCCTGGGGCTGAAGTGTTAGACAAACAAGGTTTTTCATTTGGACCCAGACCAACCCCCTCAGCACCCCATCCTGATGCTGCAGGCACCTCCTGCCCCTGCAGGGCTCGTTGCCTGTCTCTGCAGGGTCCCTGTCCCCCCTGCCTAGGATGCAGCAACTCAGCATCCTTCACCCCCCTGGGCAAGGTAAGCAGTGCAGAGGGGGCCTGACCTCTCCAGCATCACTGGGATTTGGGGATGAGCCTGACCTTGGACTCCACCAAGGTTGGGAATCATGTTGAAGGAAAAATACAAGAAGATAGAGTAAGATGAGTGTTGGGAAGAGGCTGTGGGATGGACGTGTTGTTCTGCTGAGCCAGGAAAGCAAGCAGAGCGATGGGGAAGCCTTGGCAGGGCCAGAGGCAGATAAACAGGACAGGATCATATTCCAGGTCAGTCTGGGGCAAAGAAAGCTCCAGGCATGGTGCAGGGCGGGAGGGACCCTCATCCCCATGCAGGGACACCTTCCCCTAGCCCAGGTTGCTCCAAGCCCCATCCAACCTGGCCTGGAACACATCCAGGGATGGGGAGTCCACAACCTCTCTGGGCAACCTGTGCCAGTGCCTCAACACCCTTCCAGTAAAGAACTTGTTGCTAATATCCAGTCTAACCCTGCTCTGCTCCAGCTTAAGGCCATTCCCCCTTGTCCTGTCACTCTGTGCTCTTTCACAAGGGCTTCCACAAGGCCAGGACGGGGAGCATCTCTCAGCTCAGCATTCCCTCCCTGGCTCAGCAGCTCCATCTCAGCCACTCCGAGTCCTTGTGCCATAACGAGCCACGAGCATCGCTCCCGGCGCAGGCAGAGTGCGAACTGCTCTGCCCCGGGAATGGGATTGAGGACAGCGGTTCAATAGGTGTATCCCGGCCCCAGCAGAGCTGCCGGGCTGCAAAACCACGGAGTCACCGGAGCAGCATCCCACTGGCTCGCAGAGCCGTTAAATATGTGAGGAATGCTCCTCGCACCGCCCCTCGCCCCCGCACGCCGGCCCAGCTGCACGGCAAAACACGCCGGAGACACAGCCAGAGGCCTGGGGACCCCACTCGGCCAGGACCGGGGGGTCCCCCTGGCCCCGGGAGTCTGTGCTGCCCGCGGAGCCCAGGGGAGGAGGGATGGATGTGTGAGCAGAGCATCCCGGCGCTGTCGGGGCACGGGGACAAGTCTCCCCCTGCTCCCCGCAGTGCCCAGTGGCTCTGTGAGACCCTCTGAGAGCAGGTACAGTTCGAGGTGAGGCAGCCCCCTCTCCTCCCCCCCCACAGCGGCACAGCCCCTCTCCCGGTGCCCCTCGCCGGCAGCCCGAGAGAGGGAGCAGCCAGCCTGGAAACGCCGGGGCGAGGAATATTTGCTTTCCCAGAGCACCTTCCGACCAGCCCAGCAGGCACAAAGCAGGAATTCAAGCCTTGGAGGCCAGGCTGGGAGCCAGGCCAGAGCACGGCCCCTCTGCAGCCAGTGGGGAAACTGAGGCATGGAGGGACAGAGCTGGTCAGCACCCCAAGATCAGTCCTGCACCCTGGGACCTGCTGTTTCCTCCCTGGAGCATCCTTATCCCAGCTGGTGCCTTTGGGAGACCCAGGGCTGTGCCAGCACCCACCACTGGGCATCCAGCAGCCAGGGAAGGCCGAGATGCTCCAGCACAGCATCCAAGCTGAAGGGCTGATCCCTCTCCTCAGTTCCCCTCTGTGGCGCAAGGCACATCCCATCTCCGCCAACGCTTCCCTGGGCACCCACAGCCAAATTCCCTCCCCAGCCCTGGGCATCAGGATTCAGTCTCCAAGCCCTTTGCCTGCTGTGGATGATGAAATAAGCACTGTGGAACCTCTAATAAACACATCCTGGGCAGCAAACAGCTTCCAGGAGCAGGAAGCATCTGTCCGGGGGTAGGCTGGGAGTGGGAGGGATGGTCTGATCACTCCAGGGGAGGATTTTCCTTCTGCTCTTCTTCCGTGACAGCAAACGGAGGAGGCAAACTCCTCCGGGGCTTGGCACGGAGGATGCCAAACCTGAGGCATGTCAGAGCTCTGGGATGGAAGGAGCCATGTGCAGGGAGAGGGATCTCCCTGCATCCCTGCTGCAGAGCCAGGTCACCGAGGAAAACACATCCCAGGCCAGCAGGAGAGTTGCTAGAAAGGAAAATATTTGCAAAGTGCTCTGCCAAGGGGATGGGGGGGGGGGTTGGTTGGAGAGGAGCCTGGTGGCAGCAGGGACCGGAGCCCACTGGGGACAGGGATGTGTCCCAACACCCAGCTCTGCACATGTTGACTATTCCAGACTCTCACTGCACTGACCCATCCCTGTCTCCAGCTCTGCCAAGGGACACAGGCTCCCAAGAGCTCCCAGACCTCTGGGCATTGTCCCCAGGGCTTTGACATTCCCCTCTCCTCGTGCTTTCATTGCTCAATCCTGTCCTCACCACCCTCCCCAGCACCCGTTAACTCCTTCCAGAGGCTGTTCCCAGCTCTCTGCTCCTGCTGATAAACCCTCCTGCAGCTCAGGATCTTCCCATTGCCTTTCCCTCGTGCATCTGCCGTGAAGAACCCACCGGGATAGACAGCAGAGCAGTGATCAACAGCTCTCCTGCACCCTTGGCCAGGTGATAAGCAGGACCCTCACTTCCCACAGCCAGGCGGGATGCAGTGGGATGCTGCTTTCCCTCCAGGAATCCTCAGCAAAGCTCCGAGCAACCAGAAGAACACAACCACGCTTGGAAAACACCCTCCGTGGCACAGTCAAGAGGAAAAATTTTGGGGAAAACCCACCCGTGAGCCATCCTCCCTCCTTCCCTGTATCCCTCCCGGTTGCTTTGTTCTCCGCGGATCTCCCCGGGGCCGCCCCGTCCAGCAGACCATGTGTTTCCCAGCCCAGTCCCGGCGGCGGATAAAGCCTCAGGAAACGCCGTCTCCCCCCTCGCCACGACCCGCCGGCGTGAATCAGCAGCCGGAGTGTTTCCCAGGAGCCGGGAAGGGAGGGCAGCTCGGAGCGAGCCCCCCGGCC
>NW_008690468.1:27682-32324 GCF_000695815.1 Acanthisitta chloris | reverse complement strand
AAAGAGCACTGGGCCCAGCACTGACCTTGGGGAACACTAGTGGCCAACACCAACTGGATGTGGCACCATTCACCACCACTCTCTGGCTCTGTGAGGAGCACCTTAGTGTTCTCTGTCCCTTAATTGACTTTCACATGGTTCATGCTGCATTTCTCTATCTTCAGAACAACAGAAACACTCTAAGAAGCGTTTGTGAATGATTCAGCCATTTTCTGTTTGAAGAGGGAAATGAAAATTGCCTTTCACTTGCTTTAAGTACAGGAGCACTCTCCTGTATTAAATAATGTAATTTAAGACCAACTGTGGATGTTTCATTCTCTAGTAAATGTCAGAGCCAATATGACTTGCCTCTCCCAGATCTCATGACTCATGAGCAGCTTGTGAGCAGCTGCAGACTCTGCTCTTGTGGTGTCACTTCTCCTTACAGGAGTTCTGCAGTGCCACAGCATCTCTCTTCACACAGCTTCACAGAGGTATTCAGAGAGTATAGTTTTGATGAGATTTTCTCATGCTAAAATGGGTGAATATAACTTAAGTCCAGCCTTTGGCTCTGTGATGCTGTAGGCTAAACCCATTCCCATTTGTTACTCTTCCCTCTGTACCTCTCTCCTGCAGGATCTCTTGAGATGAAAAGCATTCTGTGTTCTCTGCCCTCCCTGCTCTTTGTTTTTCCAGCTCTTCAGAAGTGGTTGATAACACTGTTAGGGTATCTTGAGCAGGAGTAATTTATATATAGGTTTTCTGTGCTTCATCAACTCTGTTTTGCAGTTTTAGAAGCCAAAATAGTTAAGCAGCTTTTTGGAAGATGCTTCAAGGGCATTGACAAAACTGATCAAAATGCTGTAATGAAATTATCTTAGACCAGGAAATAGAAAGTGGTTTGCATTCTGTTGTCAATATACAGAATAAAACTATTATCTGCTGCAGCATGTCTCAATATACATTAATTTTTCTTGAAAAAAAGAGAAGTAAATATAAATATTATTTATGTAGATGCTGTAGAATATGTTTCTATATGTGTGTGAATATATGTTTATTGTGATATGATGCTTTTCAGATTTCTGGCCCAAAGTAACAAAAATAAAATAAAATAGAAAATCAGCGTAGTCTATAAGGCTAATTGAAGTGATTATGGAGTAGAAGTTGATCAAAGGTTAAAAATCATTAAATTACTTTTAAAGATCTGAAGAGATTGAACTGTTGAAAATAATTCCTTCAACATTTCAGCTTTGATTTCTGGCCTGAGATGAAATCTAACTTGAGCAACTCCTACTTTCTACCAGTGCAACTTAACATAAAAATTGGCCTTGAGAACCATTTGTCAGATTTACAGTGAGGCATTTACCAGCTAAACAACTTTATAAATACAGATTAAAGGAAACAGATCAGAACAAGTGTTTGTAATGAGTGACTAATCATCTATTGATTGTAAAGAATCAGTTTTGCTCTAAAAATAGATTGAAACACTTTATTGTCATTTGCTTAATGGCTGCTCTTTGTTCATTTGGAACTAATTTCATAGAGAAGAGGATTGAAAAAGCAATTCTGTTAACTCAAGAGGTCTGTTCAAATACCTACACAGCTTGTGTGAACTGTGGAGTACAAGGGAACATTTAAGGAAATGTTTGCAATTTGGCTACTGCTTCAAGCTTCAGTTGTCCATTTGTAGCCCCCATGGGCTCAGCTGATCAACACTGCTTAACTCAGCTTGCCATGAAAGGGTCACGTGCAGTGTGTGCATTGCCACTTAGAGAAACCTTTGATTTACTGCTCTTCCCATAGACAAACTGGTAACTGTCCCTTTATATAGAACCATAGAACCAACAAGGTTGGAGGAGACCTCTAAGGTCATCCAGTCTGACCATTAACCTATCACTGCTGGAACCCCTAAACCCTAAACCAGATCCTCCAGTGTCAGATCCAGATGCCTCTTCAACACCTCCAGGGATGGTGACTCCACCACCTCCCTGGGCAATATCCCAGTGCCTCAACACCCTCACCGGGAAAACTTCTCCTAACATCTGATCTGAACTGATTATTTTAAGCTTGATATCATAGGTAAGAGAAGTTCTGTAAGATAGTAGAAATTCTTACTGATCTGGGAGGAGCTATTTTTTTCTTACACACAGGAAGCCTGAACAGCCTTGATTTAGTTTTGTTCACTTTCGCAGTTGTTCAAAAATTATTAAAACTGCAGAGCAAATGGTAGCTTAAAAATATTATTTGGAATTGAGACAAAGTATCTGTAATTCTGCAAAATCAATACAGGACAGAATCACTGAATAATCAGAGCTGGAAGGGACCCTTGAGGATCACCCAGCCCAACTCCTGCCCTGCACAGACATCCCTGACAATCACACCCTGTGCCTGAGAGCATTGGCCAAACACCTCTGGAGCTCTGTCAGCCTTGGGGCTGTGACACTGCCCTGGGGAGCTGTTCAGTGCCCGAACACCTCTGGGGAAAGAAGAACCAGTTGCTAATCTCCAGCCTAACCCTCCCCTGACACAACTTCAGCCCATTCCCTGGGTCCTGTCCCTGGTCCCAGAGAGAAGAGGTCAGAGCTGTCCCTGCACTTCCTTCCCTGAGGAAGTTGTATCCAGCCATGAGCTCTGTCCTCAGTCTCCTCTTCTCCAGGCTGAACAAATTTGATGTCTTTTCAATACCTCCCACTGAATAAAGATGAAGCATAAGCAGGGAGGTTGGTGGTGCCTTACGGGTGAGTGGTGGCTTGGTAGAAATGGTTGTCATCATCTTTGTTTCCTTTCCTTTCTTTAAATAAAATTCTGCTTACCTTAGAGAACACTTAATGTGGATCTGGGGACTTTCTTCCTCTGCCATCTGCCTTGCTTTTGCATGTCTCAGTGAGATTTCTGTTTTTCTTGAAGCGAGTTTTGTGTTAAGTGGTACTTACAGGAGGAAGCAGTGAGCACTCCTCAAGATCAGATGTTGCTGTTAAACTGAAATGTAGGAGGGGCTTGTTTGAAATGTTCTTCAGGGTTTGGGTATTTGGAGGGGAAGGGATTTTTCTGTTGAAAATGCTTGGTAACTTTTGCTTCAGAATCATCTGTGCTACTTTTGAATGTACTTATCATGGAAATCTCTGGACTTTCTAATGCACATTCCACACGACTGTTCTTTCCAAGCCTTATTGTTGTCCGTAGCATAGAAATCTTTCTGAATTGCTATGAGATCTGCCTTGGAGTGCTGAGATTCAGAGGGAGTATCTTTTATTGGACCAGCTCTGCTTAGGTTGGAAAAGTAACACACTCATTTAACCTTCTGGTTATCTCTAGTCCAGACTAACTAGTCTGTTCTATACATTTTTACTCCTGTGAGGCCTCTGAAGTTGTTAATAGGGAGAGGATTTCCCTATTTTGCAAGGAGATGTAGATTCAAACTAGCAATAGTCAGAGCTGTCCTGAGGTGGCTTGCAAAGCAGTCTAGGAGATCAAAGCTCCTGCAGCCCTGTGTTTTGTTTAGCTGGTTTAGAATGCCATAGTGTTTAAGCTCGCTCAAGTGTGTGCTGTTCTTCCCAGGTTTGCCTTTCTTAAGTAATTGTAAGTTACATAAAAGGTGGTTTAGAGGCTGAAAAACGCACTTCCAGCAACTGGACTGAAGTTGCCTCACACCAATTCCATTGTTGAGCTCAGTGCGTATTATCTCCCTTTTTATTGGTAGTTAAGAAAACTGCTGTCACTATATTTCACTGTATTTTGCTGCTTTGGAGTTTTAGCCTTCTGATATTTGTTTTAAGGCTCTGCTGTCACCACATTCAGAGCAGCCTGCGTGTGACCTGTGACGTTAGATAGCAAATATTATCAGCACCAGAAGCTTCAGGTCACAAAAAGTGCACGAAATGAGGTACACCCAGAAAAAACTGAGTAGGCAATCCTTCCATGTCCTTTTGAAACGTGATCTCAAGGTGGTGTATTTGCTTTTTGGCAAGACAGGCTTAGACTGAAAACAACAGCTGTGGGAAGGAGAACCTTCCATTTCCATACTTCCATTTGTTCCAGACTAGACACATCCACACACCTACACTCTTCCAATATGCCCATGTTTGCACAGGATTATATGTTATTTTTCAGAGAGATTAAGAAATACATTTAACATCCAGTTGGGCAAATTAACTAACTACAATTATTGAGTTTTGAGACTTTTTTTCACAGTTATTCTATGTAAAAATACAAATGTCATGGTGTAAAATTTCATGGGTACAGAGGATGCACATCATAATTTAGCAACCGTCTGCCTTGGTTGCACAGAGTAGTTGGTCAGGCACTGGAATATTGCCCAGGAAGGTGGTGGAATCACCATCCCTGGAGGTGTTTAAGAGACATCTGGTGCTGGAGGATGTGGTTTAGGGTTTAGAGGTTGCAGCAGTGACAGGTTAATGGATGGATGGATGATCTTAGAGGTCTTCTCCAACCTTGATGATTCTATGAGTAAGGAGACACTCTGGGATATCTGCTGGACACATCAGACCCTTTGACCTTGGATTAGGAGTTTGGAGACCCCTCCCCATAGTGTCCTGCTGTCTCCCTGTGTTGTGATGAAGCAGACAAGGTGCTAACAGCCTCTCTTTGCAGACCAGCCTAGCATTCAGCCTTCCCAGGGAGTTTGAGCACTGGGATATGGTGT
>NW_008690468.1:17882-27658 GCF_000695815.1 Acanthisitta chloris | reverse complement strand
GCTACATAGTCTGGTCTGTGGGAAGTCCCTGTCTGCTGAACTCAAATCCAATGAATCTAAGAACTAAACAAACCAACCTCCTCGTTGGACTATATATAGTCTAGTAAGTGGATTATCTCTCTGGGAGGCAATGACATGGTTTCTGATCCCTGACCCCTGGAGTACTATTGTTTTTATCCAGCAGCTTAACACATTGCATAGCCTGTGTTTGGGGTTCCACCTGGGACACTGCATAGTCCAGAACTTCAGCACTGGATGAGTAACTCTAGATGAGAAGTAATTGATGCTCCTGAGTGCATTTCCAGTGTTCCTGTGCCTTACACAGGATATATTGTGCATCACAGACAGGTTTTAAGTTTTCAGAATTGGTCACTGTTGATTTTTGGAATTTTGTTTTTAATTATTATTTTTTTACCCCTCTCTGAGTTCATGGGATTTCCTTTCACAGATGTGTTGGTAGGTTTTGCCGCTCTGGTTGTGTCAACAAATTGTAACACATGAGGGTTTTATGCATTTGTGCATAGAGCAGTAATGAAATGGGAATCTCTCTTGCTCTCAGAGGTGTGTGGTGTTTTCACGGAATCACAGAATAATCAGAGTTGGACCCTTGAGGATCATCCAGTCCAACTCCTGCCCTGCACAGACATCCCTGACAATCACACCCTGTGCCTGAGAGCATTGGCCAAACACCTCTGGAGCTCTGTCAGCCTTGGGGCTGTGACACTGCCCTGGGGAGCTGTTCAGTGCCCAAACACCTCTGGGGAAAGAAGAACCAGTTGCTAATTTCCAGCCTAAACCAGCCCAGTGAAGGTCCAGTCAGCACAAAATTTTAATTCTCAACTTCATCTATTAGTCACAGCTTCAAGACTAAAAATTTGCTGGACTGTGAGACTCATTAAAAGTGTTTATAGAAAATAGAAGCCTTGGTTACACAGAGCTTTTGCTTACACAAGGTTTTTATTACCTAATGCTAAACTCTGTTCTCTTTCCTGGGAAGTTGCATATAGTGTTTGCTTAACATACATTTCTGTAACAACTTAGTTGTTCTAATAGTTCAGCTTTTCAGCATGTACCTTAGTGGTAATCACAGACAGTTTATCTCCTACACTACAGTTTATAGTCTTAGGTGTAAGACAATATGACCAGAAGAGAGTTGGGCAGACCTGAGCAGGCCTGAAGTTTGTGTGGTCTATAAAGACATTGCATGAAGTTTTAATTTGCAAGGAACAGCTGTAAAAGTATTTTATGGTTCTTTTGAGCTTTATCACATTGCACTGATTTGGTATGACCTTTTCTAGGATTCCATGCCATATGCTGTATTCTTTCCCATGTTTCTGCAAGAAAAAAACACATTGGAATAAAAAATTCAGAGCCAGCAGAGGGGAGAGGTCAAGGAATTGACTGCTTAGCTTTGCCTTTTCTTCCTGGTTGTGCTAGCTATAGATAACACAATAGATAACTCCTTACTTGGAGATACCCAGCTAAGGCCTTTGTTTATTCACTGAAGGAAGAAAGTGGGGGAAAGGGTCATGTTGTTGTTCTAAGGCTTCTGAGGAAAATAGTGCTCCAGATTTTCAGACAATAAATAATGTTTTTTCTGACAATTTAATGCCAGCATTACTGGAGAACACGTGGCTTCAAGGAAGACCAAGCACAGATTCACCTTTCCTGCTCCTGTGTATTGTCTTCAAAGGCTTTGCAGAGAAAAGTGCTGCACTTAATTTAGGAGATAATGCTGAAAGTGCTTTACAACCTTCATTCCAATGGGCCTCAGAAAATAATATGCAAGTAGGCCTATATTGGGGGAGAGTCTTTCTGAGTTACATTCTTTGTTACTTGTGTTAATAGGGTCTGGGTGATGTTAGTCCAGAAAACAGTCAGATTAGTCTAATATACACATCATGCTCAACAGTGTGAGAAGTATCTCTGATGTGACCTCCTTACAGCTTGGCCTGGACCAGCTGGAGGTGTTTCTGCTTTGTCTTTTGAAGGCAAGAAGAGCATTTGTGCTGCATGTAGCCACCAGCCTGTTATGAAAAAGATTGGGCTTGGTCAGACTGATAATGTTATGTTTAGTTTTCCTTATCCTGGGTATTTGCAGCAGAACAGAGATAGTGGAGCTCTGTGGTACGTGGACTCTGTGCTCCTGAGGAGTGACATGCAAAATGTTCTGGTGACTTTTTTTCTCTGCATGTGTTTGTCCCTTCTTCCTTGACAGAGGAGTTCAACCATTGTGTTTTGGGTTCAGCTGTGACCAGTAGGACAAGACTTTGGAGTAATATGTCAGGGGACAAGGGAGGAGAAACTTGCTAGTTTTGACTTTGGGTTTTGTTTGATACTATTGTTTAAGATCTTACACTGAGGCTTATTTCTCTGTGGTTTGCAGAGCAAAAGGAAATTACTTGCACAGAATTATAAAGCTAATGGGCAACTTAAATATATTTAGCATAGACACTGTTTCTTGATATCATTTAACAGCTGCCAGTTAAGTGATTCCTTCAAGTTTACTTCAGGTTATCAACACAGTTTTCTTGTCAGACATGTGGGTGCTAGGCAAGCTCTTGTTTTTATTTGTAACAGACAACAAATACATCCACAGCTCTTAGTATGTAGAAAAATACATGGTTGGCATGTGTTGCAGTCCATGGTTGTGATTGAAAATCCTTAGTACCAAGGCAGAGAGTGCCTGGAGTGTTTGTAGCCGAGACACAAGACCAGAGGGCAGGAGGATCTGCATTCTGTTCTGGGCTAAAACAGTCAGACTCTTGAGTTTTTTAGAGTTGAGCAACTTTGGGTACCCCCAAGTGAAAGGAAAATGATGTTCCCCCATTTTTTATCAAATCACACTGGCTCCAGGAATGAGCCACAAGTCAATTTCTCACAGTGATGAGTATCGTGGATAAATGTACAAACAGAGTTTGGTATGTTGATGTCAGAGGAGGAAAACTGAGAGACTGGTGTGAGGTTCTTTAAGATTCCAAACTCCTCAGTAAATTACAACTAGGACATATTTCACAGTCAAGGTATATCAGTCTGAAAGTTATACCAGCTGAGAACAGACTACGCTGAAATTTAATTTTCATGGTTATCACTCCCTGAAATGTTATCAGCAGATTTATGGATTTGCACAGATATTTCTTTACTGCTGTGAGAGAACTCTGTTTAACCTTTAACTGCAGCTGTAGAGGCTTTCTTGTTAGATAGGTTATAAAATACTGAAAGCATGCTTGTGGTAATTAAAACTTGGTGAGAATGAGGGATGTCTGAGATGATGTCAGCATGATGGTTCCAAAAAGTGGAACATTATGTCAGGGAAATTTTGGGTTAATTTTATCTGCCTCACTGTGGTAGCCATGAGAACACCTGTTTGCTGTAGGTGGCTGCTTTCTGGGTAAATAAAACAGATGTAAAACCTCTGCAACAAGCTCTAAGAATTGTCAGTTCTTGTTTCCAATGTCTTGTCCCTGGTTTGTGCCAAAAGCTGCTTAATAATGCTGTCACTGTCTGTCCTGGCTGTTGTGTCCTTTGCTAGCTGTTTCACAGCAGAAAGCTGCAGCAGGTGGAGGTGGTTCCTGGATCCTTTGCAGTGAGAGCAAGAGGATTGTGGGTTTTTTATGAGAGTTCAGCAGAAAAAGCTAAGTGCCTGAAGAGGGAAGAGAAACTGGAAGTGAAATACCCAGAGAGGCACAAAAGCTTAGGGAGGAAATGAGCTCACTTAGAAAAGCAAAGAATGAGATTTTTTGCCAAGCTTGTAGGCACATTACTTTGAATTTGATGATTTCTGTTTGTTTCTTAGATGCTTTGGTGCTGCAGAATAGGGTAGGAGCAATTGCTTTGATTATACTTGAGCCTGCAGTGGTATCAGAAGCAATCTAGCTGAGATTCATGCAGCTCCTCTCATGGCACTCCTTTGGGGTGTTTTGTCTGCTTTTCTTAGCCTCCACTGCCTATAAATCTGCAGTAATGCACAGGCTTAGGTACTGGGTGTAAGCACTCAGTAAGTCTTTTGGGATGGTAATACTCCTCCAGTTCTTCCTCAGAGAATTCTATTCCAGACAAATGACAGAGGAAGAGAGGAATGGGATCCTTACGTGGGAGAGTGGAGAGCAAGGTGCACAAGTCCCAGTGATTCAGTAACAAAAGTCACTCCAAGCTGTTGGGCCCAGTTTATGAAGGAGAACATGGAGTGTATGGCAGAGGTGGAACATAGGTAGGCACACTGGCAATTCCTGGTGTGAAGGAGATGGGGTAAAAAGTGACAGAAAGTCCTAAATCTGAAGAAGAGGTGACTGTTAGAAGAACACAATAAGGAGAAAGAGGTAAGCAGAGTTAAAAAAGTAAAATAGAGAAGCAGAAAAAAGGATAAAAGTCAAAGGTCTCTGTTAGTGCAGGAATCCACCCTACACAAGATATTAACACCACAGATCCCTTACATGAAAATATGGGACTACAGGAGCAGAAATATGGAGAGGGACGTGATGAGGCTGGAAGCAACACAGTCATGGAATCATAGACCCATCAAGACTGGAAGAGACCTCTGAGATCAGGTCCAGCCATTAACCTGTCACTGCTGTAACTCCTAAACCCTAAACCATATCCTGCAGCTTCAGATCCAGACACCTCTTACACATCTCCACCACCTCCCTGGGCAATCTGTTCCAGTTGTGAGGCACCACCCCATGATACTGGTGTGGGGAGAAGCAGGGAGTGAGAGCCAAAGCAGCTGTAGAAAGATGCAAAAAATAAATGGAGGGGAGAAATGGGAACAGGGCCAGGAGTAAGGATCACTTCCAGTGAAGAGGCAGAAAGTCCAGAGGGGAGAATTGTATGGGGTTTTGGAGTGTTTTGTTTTTTATGTGGTTTAGTGTGTTGGTTGGTTGGTTTTGGATTTGTTTGGAGGTTTTTTGGTGTGGTTTGTTGTTTAGGGTTTTTTTGGTTGGTGGTTTTATTTTTTCAGTACAGTAGTTTAAACCCAGTTTGAGATCAGCTAGGTAGTGACATATTCTGTGTGGTCAGGGCTTATCAAGGCTGTTAGTGGCTTTACTTGTAGGTGTTCAAGCTGCAGCCACTGTGAATTTACCGTGACCAGAGGTAAACACTTGAACACGCCTCTACCAGCCTCAGGCTTCCAACAGAGGGCAAATCCCTAATCACAGCACAAACATGAGAAGACAGTCTGTCAAAGGCCTTGCAACCTGAATAACAGGATTGATTTGGTGGTGCAAGTCAGGCTTGGTTATAGCTGAGTCAGAAACACGTCAGCACCAGCACTGCAGAAGCAAAACCAAAGCAGGGTCCTGTTATGTACACAGAAGGCTCATCTGGGACTGGGCTGTGTGCAGGTTATGCTTCTGTGTTCCTAACTTTATCCATGCACAGAGCTCTTGCTCTTCTGTTTCTAACACTGGAAACTCAGCTTATGCCTGTGAGGCTAAGGCAAGGAATGCAGTGCTGCTTTGAGAAGAGGTGATGTATTTTAGGGTATGGTACTGTCTCCTTCAGTGCCTTTATTAGGCTGGTGAGGAGAAAAGCTTCTTTTTGTTGTTTCTATCTGTGCTTTATTTAAAGTACATGTTTTGTAGGATATTTACATTCCTCCAACCTGTTGTCTGATGTATTTTGCTGCAAAATCACCATCGCTATGCTGTCACTAACTCTGATTTTGAGCAGTAGTTAAGGCAAATCTCCATAGAAGCAGATGGAGTAAGGATATGCCCGGGAGCAGAATGGGAAATGTGTTTCACTTGTGTTTGCCAACAGATAGTGTTGTGGATCCACTCCTGCAGGTGTGGCTGCTCCAGTACCATAGTGGTCTGCTGTGAGTTCTGTGGTTGTATGGAGTACAGGGAAGAGTAATAAATTGTCAAGGTTGGAGGAGAGCTCTAAGATCACGGAGTCAAACCATCAACCTGTCACTGCTGGAACCCCTAAACCCTAAACCAGATCCTCCAGTGCCACATCCAGACACCTCTTAAACACCTCCAGGGATGGTGACTCCACCACCTCCCTGGGCAATATTCCAGTGCCTGAACACCCTCACAGGGAAAACATTTCTCCTAACATCTAATCTGGGCAGTGCAGGTCTCTCTGTAGAGCTTTCCTACCCTCATGCAGATCCACACTCCCACCCACCTTAGAATTGTCTGCAAATAGCAGCAGATCCCCATTTCAATGCAAAGAGGACACATTCAGACTGTAAAAATATACTGCTTGCATATGCTCAGAAATAAAGTGCAGAGCTGGTTATGTTAGGAAAGTTCTCAGGAAGGTAAGGAAGGAAAATGTTTCACTGTGCATTTTACTGGAAGAGTTCCCTCTTCACCTTGCAGTTGAGCTGTATCTGATTGGAGTAGCAGTGATTAAGCAAACACTAACATTATTCGACTTGGATGCTGAAAATCCAATATGAATATCATTATCAGTAATTGGGTGACATTCATTCATGTTCCTTTTCTGTTTAGAAAGGGATTGACTTTTCAGGGAATTGATGATATACAATCAAATATCAGTTACATTTCTTCCTGTCTTTAGCATCTGGTAAATATTTCACTTGTGTAGTTCTGTGAAGAACAAGTGCTACAACAGTACAAAGATACAGTAGGGCAAAGTTTAAAATACTGTGCTTGATTTTTATAGCCAGTAGGAATCAACTTGGTCAGCATTCACTCGAGTCCAAATGACCAGATGTTGTGGGCAATTGATAGCAAGTGGAATGTCCATGTCCGAGTGGGAATCACGGATGAGATGCCTGTGGGCACTGACTGGGAACATGTACCAGGTAAAAATTAATGCATCCCTTCCTTGTTGTTTCTGCCATTTTCTCAGTGGGTTTGTTTTGTTTAGGTTTTCTTTTCTTTCTTGTTGTTTTTTAAGTTGGACAGCAATGCTTAAATCAAATATTTTTCTTGGCAATCAAGTGTTTGATAAGGGTTATCGTTTAAAGAGGAATTGGGTTTTACCTAAATACACCAAGTAGTTAACTGGGAGAAATCCCATGTTTCTGATTGATTCCTGTTGTGTTGTTTCGGGCTGCTGCCACTGAATTAACATGTGGCCGCAGTTCCCTTTCAGATAGAAATAAAGCAGAATTCCTAAGCACCAGGAGACTGTTGTGCTGTGGGAAGTTTTGTATTTAAATGTGGTATCACATGGACTTCCTGTCCAGATGTGGTTAGCAAAAACCTAATGCTACTTTGCACATCTTTCTACTAATCCTGATGCTGGATGTGTTGTGGATTAGGTAATTACACTTTTGCCTGTAAGGAACACTAAATTTTGGTTGCTTCTTTCTAAATAACTGCATTGGTGCTGGTTGTTCTTCAAAGGTTTGTCACTGCACAAACACACAGCACTCAGTTGCAGAGTACTGGTGAGAAGGGGAGAAAAGTCCACAATGTCTATAATAGTAACCATTTTTAGACAAATTAAGATTGTAACCCTTGGATTGTTCCCCATGTGGTTGTAACATACAGTGTAGGCTCCATAAGTGTGTTCTGAAGATCCTCCAAGTGGATGTTGCTTGTGGCTGTAGCCACATAACAAAATGTATCCACAGTGTGATAACCTTATGGTCAATAGATGCAGTGAGTAAAGAGTCTGCATTTGAAAAGCTTTTTTGTTCACCAGTGCTTCATGTAAGAGGATATGAAAACTATCACAGTCTTGGCATCTGCTCTTAATAAACTTTTCATAGAACTATCAAGGTTGGAGGAGACCTCTAAGATCATCAAGTCCAACCATTAACCTGACGCTGCTAGAACCCCTAAACCATAAACCAGATCCTCCAACATCAAATCCAGATCCCTCTTCAACACCTCCAGGGATGGTGACTCCACTACCTCCCTGGGCAATATCCCAGTGCCTCAACACCCTCACAGGGAAAACATTTCTCCTCACATCCAATCTGACTCTGTCCTGGCTCAGCTCAAGGCCATTCCCTCTAGTCCTCTCCCTGCAGCCCTGGCAGGACACACATCCCACACCTCTCTCCAGCCCTGGCAGGGAGTTGCAGAGAGCCAGGAGGTCACCCCTGAGCCTCTTCTCCAGGCTGCCCAAGCCCAACTCCCTCAGCCCTTGCCCATGTGCTCTAGCCCTTTGCTGCCCTCATTGCCCTTGGCTGGACTCGCTCCAGTGCCTCAATGGCCTTTGGGCAGTGAGGGTCCCAAACTGAGCACAACACTTTTCTGCAAGGGTATTTAGTATCCAGGAAAGCCTGTGCTTATTCCCTCTTTGTGTCCCACTCCCCAGGTTTGCAGGCTTGCCAGCTGGCTCTGAGTACCAGGACAGTTTGGGCACGCTGTCCCAACGGAGATGTAGCTCGTCGCTACGGCATCACTGACAAGAATCCTGCAGGAGACTACTGGAAGAAGATTCCTGGAAATGTCTCCCGTTTAACAGGCAAGTTGGTTGTGCATGCCAGCCCAAAACATTGCCATGTCTGCTTTGACTTCTGCCTGATGGTGCTTGAGCTGGCCATCTGCAGGGAGAGCTCACACTCTGTGAGAGCATCACCACGGCTGCTTTTATCACTTCAGTACAGACCCTCTCTGGGTATAATTGGGAAAACAGATCCAAGGATTATTTGTTTAGTGTTTATAATTGGAAGCTGCTACCTTAATTAAAAGATGGGTAATTTATGCTTTGCAGTGACCCCTCTAGATGAACTGTGGGCGATCAGCACTTCAGGATCTCTGCTCCAGCGCCTCACGAAGACCTTTAGCCATTCCCATGGTTTGCAGAAAAATAATGACACTTCTGTTCTGCTTCACCCTGATGATTTTGAAGACGAATGGGAAGTGATATGAAGTCTCTCAAGCTTGTGAAGTAGTGAAAAAGAACAGGAGGACAGAATTTCTGCAATGTATGTACAGAATATTGGATCTAAAAGCCACTCATGTTGGACCTGTGATATTAGCACTTTTGTATTGAAAAACTGACCTGTTAAATAGCCCCCAAGCTGTGAGTTCTGATGTTTGTTACCTTATCTTTTGGGAGACTCCTTAGGTGTGGCATACTGCAATTGTTATACCTTACTACTGTAGAAGCTCCTTTGGAAATATAACTCTTAAGTTAAATTTACTAGAATTGAAAGTGACTACTTGACAACAGCATGCACACTAATGTACTGACTTTGAGAAGGAATTCTGTTGCATTAAATATTTCTCTACAGCAGAAACATTAAGCATTTCTCAATCTCTTCTTGTACTTGGAACTCCAAACTGATGGTATCACTCTCTGACTGTTGTACATATGCTAAGGATTATTTTTCCTTGCAGCATGGAAGAGAAAACATGGCAAAGTGTTTCTTAGTAAGGTCTGAGAACATCATGATTACACAGTATTGGTGTTGAAATGAGCTTGGTTTGATCCATTTCCATCTAAGTATTTGCAAGGCTATACTAACCTTCTGTTTCTAGAAATTTCCTTCATAGTTTGGCTTCATTCACAAGGGAGAAGTTTGGATTGCTTCTAATGTCAGGGGGGACTTTTGCCCATTTCCATAGCCATCAGGAAGCTGACAGAGTCTGGGGGGTAAGTCCCAGTTTGGAATAGAAAGAGGTTGCTTATCCATTTCCATCTAAGTATTTGCAAGGCTATACTAACCTTCTGTTTCTAGAAATTTCCTTCATAGTTTGGCTTCATTCACAAGGGAGAAGTTTGGATTGCTTCTAATGTCAGGGGGGACTTTTGCCCATTTCCATAGCCATCAGGAAGCTGACAGAGTCTGGGGGGTAAGTCCCAGTTTGGAATAGAAAGAGGTTGCTTGTTTGTAGTGC
>NW_008690468.1:0-17866 GCF_000695815.1 Acanthisitta chloris | reverse complement strand
GTCCAAGGCAGCTTTTGTGATTCCTGTTGTGCTGTATTTGTGCCTCCAGCCAGTGCTTTAACACTGGGACTCATATTGTTTTGAGTCCCAAAACTAGATGTAGTAAGAGAAAAAAATGGTAATTGATAGAATTACCTATATATCCCATGAAAAATTGTGATATTGTGAGAAAATACTTAACAATATTCTGAGTTTTAGCTATGTTAGCTAAATTTTGAAGTGTCTTATACTTAACAGCTGTTGCAGCAGGAGTATGTGATGGACTGGGAAGTAACCTAAGTTAATCATTGCAGCTTATTTTTCTTTACACTAAACCTTCTTTGAAAGATACCTCATCTTTTTTAAGCAATAGAACTATAGATGAGAGAGCCTGAGTTCAGTGTGGAGGCGGAGGAGTTATTTTCTGTTTGTTCTGAGCTTCTAACCATCAGAATGTTTTAAGCAGCTGCTAACCAATACTGTCAAAGAGCCAGCTTCAGGAAAGGCCAAGGGTTGAAAAGTGGGGATGTTTCTGTTTTGAGAACTTAATACGTACAGAAAAGGATGTGTTTTCTTTTTAACCTCTGTTCTCTTTCAGGGTAGTTCATGCGTGTACTGCACTAAACTTGGAACAAACGTGGTGCAAGGTGAGAGTGGGAATTGGTGGAGAGAGAACCAAGTTATGTCACGTTGTTTTTCAAGTAGCACTTGTGGTGTTGACTGCCAGTTCTCAGTCTGATCTCTCAGTCTTACAGGGAGCACAGACTTGTTTCCCTTTTACAGATGATTTGTTTGCTTCCTCTCGATCTCATCTGTAGACAGAGATTACCCCAGAGGGTTTTTTTAGCCTGTCTGGCAGTGGATGGTAATGGAATCAGCTTGTGAAGTAACTCAGTCTGTTTTATGCATAGCTTGGTGTCTTGAGGACCCCAAAGAAGCTGAAATTCAGCTTAGAAGTATCTTGTGGCAGCTCCTGAATCAGTCACTTCGGAGAAAGGACAGGAGTACTTCCCTGTGCCCTGCCAAGCACCAGATGCTCAAGTAAATGGCATTATTTAATAGTAACACTTTTGTATTACATATTGCAAAGTCATCTTAGTAATGGCTTGAGCTTGCTAGTTGTTTCTTTACTGTATAATACTGTTCCTTGCTATGGTCGTTAATACTGAATTGGTGTCCAGAGCTCTTACCAGACTACTTTTTAGGGTAGTTTTAATTAAATTAGGATGGGTTGTTTTTTTTTTACTTTCTGTATTTAGGTTTTGGGTTTTGTTTGTGCTTTGAGACAAGTGCAATAAACTAGATTTTTAAGAAATAACTGACTGTGGTAAGACTCATCTGTTGTGTGATTCACAAGAGAGCTCTCAGTGTCTGGAAATTGTCTGGCTGTGAAACACAGCCATGCTTATGAAACCCCTCCCAGGCACTATGGGAAAGGACCTGGAGATTGCGAAGTTTATTTCTTATACTTTTCAAACTGTGACAGCTGGACCAAACCAGCAAAATGCTCATCTTTCAAGCAGAGGCAATTAAACACTTCTCATATTTGTATATTAAGCTTATTGCCTCCGTGGTAAGATGGTCATAGAATCAGAGAATCAACCAGGTTGGGAAAGACCTCGAAGTCCAACCCTACCATGGTTACTAGACCATGGCACTAGACACTGCCACATCCAGTCTCACCTTGAAAACCTCCAGGGATGGTGAATCCACCACCTCCCTGGGCAGCACATTCCAATGCCTGAGCACTCTGTCTGTAAAAAATCTCTTCCTAATATCCAACCTAACCCTCCCCTGGCAGAGCTGAATAGAAGCTGTAATAGAAGTACCTACATGCCAAACAAAAAATGCATGTTAAATGTTTTAGCTCTTGGTGAAAAATACACACGTGTGGTTCCAGCTAGAAAAGGTTCAAGCAGAACTGGGGTGATTGCACCACGTGCTGTAGCTGCACCCTTCCTTGAATTTTGAGTTATCTGAGGACATCCTGCCTTTCTGGCCTTTTAACTGGAACTGCAGCTGGGGCTTACAAGAGAACACCTTGGCTTCACTTCCGAAGGAGAGAACTGTTTACTGACCGAGTCAGGACCTGGGTAACTTCACACAAGAAAGCACAGCAATGATTAATGAGGCTTCTGGCACTTAAACACACTTCCCGCCCCAGGAATCCTGTTCAGATTCAGATGGAAATGTCCTGGCTAATTATCATAGCTTTTATCTTGACAAACTGGTTCAGCTGTTTCTGTGGCTCCTGCAGGGAAATCATAGTCTCCTTGCAGAACCAGCCCCTTGCCATTGTGCAGGAGGAATCCTTATGGCGCAGTTTAAGGAAGATGACTGTGATGAGTTGGTGGGAAACAGCCCTCTGAGATAGATGAGTATGTCTTGGTTTGCTTTGTCTTGCAGCGATAAAAACAAATAGGATCGTGTTAAATGCTGCAAAGAAAATCTTGAGCTAACAAGGGTCAAAGAAAAGACATCAATTGCTTAAGTAAGATAGTGGAACTGTTGTTAGGAAACACTGCTACTGCTGAGAAAACTGTGATGAGGAGCAATTACAAACTTGGGTCATTGGATAAACATAGTTTTATTTATGCAGGTACAAAGATTCACGTTCACTCAGCCTTGTTACCTGTTCAAAGAGTGTCTGATGTGATGAACAAAAATCCCCTCTTCTTCCCCATGGTCACAGAAAGTCTGAACATTACTTTTCAATAGAAGAGTCCTGTCAAGTATTTCAAAGGCATTTGTAGGTTATTTCAGACTAGTGTTGCATTCTGGCTTATATTTTTGCTTCTCTTAAAACTCCTTTAATGAGTGAGCTGCTGCTACTCGTTTCTGCTAGAGTTCTGGGTAGGTTTCAACCAACCACCTTGAGACAGCTTTTCAGCTGTTTGCAATTCAAGTGCTTGTATGCCTATGGCTTTGCCTGGTCAATTAGCAATTAGTAATGTATCAGTCATGTAGGACAATATGGAGATCTCCTCCTTACCTTGATGTAAATTCTCTGGTCTTCAGTTTGCAGGTTACCCAGCCCTGTCCACATCCCATCCTTGCTGTCAGGAGTAGAGAGATAAGATCTGGACTGAGGATTTCCAGCTGCAGAAGGTTTGATTCAAGCTTTATTCCTCTTGCAGCCTTCCTGAAAGTGAAAGCTGCATGTGGGAAATATTATTATGGTGGCAAGTAGCCAGCAGAGAGCTGCTGTGTCCCTTGCCAAACAAAGTAGATCACCCTGATTGTTTGATAATGAGTTACTGTAGTTAGAATAATCACTCTCACATCTGCAGGACAGAAGAGAACTTGGAATATATATGGAGGAGTAGATTTTAATTACTGGCAAGTGAAAGTTGAGTTGCAAGTCATTATCTCTTGTGAATTACTACAAGCAGAGCTGCACTGATAAAGTTTAAAATCTCTGATGAATGGAATTATCTCCCTAGTCGGCTGAATAGCAATATCTAGGTTTATCAGCTATGGATTTCTCATTTGAAATTGAGATAGGAAGTTTGGGCTCAGTGCAGGAAATGTGTTAGAGTATTCGAAGCTTTGTGAAATTACCATGATGATTCCTTAGGCTCAAAGACCAATCTGACTTGAAATCTTTTTAAATGTGTCCATCAAAGTTTTTATGTTAGCCATAAAGTTAAAATCCTGCTTGATGCTAGGAGAGAGAAAGCATAGAGGAAGTAAAGGTCTGTTTGAGAATCTTAGTGTTCTTATAGATGGTGAACTCATATATAGGCATGCACATATATAAAAGCTTTGGTTTCTGTTCTCTAAAAGCTAATCCAGTGATAATAAATTGGCAAAAAATACTAAATCCTCCAAACTGAAAAATGTCCTTTCCATCTTGGTCCTCAGAAATTGCTTTAAAATAGAGTGATTTTTATAGCCTGTGATTCTCTGATAGAGGCACTAAACAGTGCACAACTGAATAGCACTGAGTGGAGCTGCAGTTAAGAATTAATCTTACAAACATTATTCACTATTTCCGATACAGAAGAAACCAGTGGCTTATTTTTTTTCCATTTTAATATACTTTTCTCATAACCTCAGCTGAGAGACACATAGAGCAGATAAAGGAGGAGGACTTCAATTTACAACACTTGTGTTTTGAATCCCATATCCAGTGAAAATATACCTAAAGATGTGTACAGAATTGTATTAACATCCTGCTCTTCCCACCTTGAGCTTGCAGAAGGTGACTGCAGGGTTTCTTTGTATTCAGTGGACTTGCTGCCTGATCAGTGTGGTTGAGGCTTTGCTGGAAGCTTTCTTGTTGTTAGGAGTGTGCACAGGTGTCTTGTATACAGAATGGAGAAGTGACCCAGGTGTTGTGTCTGTTAAAGCATGAAATGAGAACACTCAGTAGATGATTCCTTGCTGAGGCTGTCACGCTGCTGTATTTCGCCTAAAGTGTGGGCAGGATTAATTTAGCAGAGGTCTGCTAGGGTAGGAAAAGATGAAGCTAACTAGATCCCTCCCAGAAAAAAAGAAGGGTAGGAAAGCTCTACAGAGAGACCTGGACCAACTGGATCAGTGGCTGAGGACAACTACATGAAGGTCAGTAAGGCTCAGTGCTGGTCCTGCCCTTGGCACACAACAGCCCATGCAGCTCCAGGCTGGGGGAGCAGTGGGGACAGAGGTGTTGGGCAGAAAGGACCTTGGCAGTGCTGGTGGCACAGCTCAGTGGGAGCCAACAGTGTGCACAGGTGGCCAAGGGCATCTTGTCCTGGCTCCAGCAGAGTGTGGCAGCAGCACTAGGGCAGTGTCATCCCCCTGCACTGGGCACTGGGGAGGTCCCAGCTCAGTGCTGTGCTCAGCTTTGGGCACTCACTGCCCAAAGGCCATTGAGGCACTGGAGCGAGTCCAGCCAAGGGCAATTAGGGCAGCAAAGGGCTAGAGCACATGGGCAAGGGCTGAGGGAGTTGGGTTTGTTCGGCCTGGAGAAGAGGCTCAGGGGTGACCTCCTGGCTCTCTCCCACTCTCTGACAGGGCTGGAGAGAGGTGTGGGATGTGTGTCCTGCCAGGGCTGCAGGGAGAGGATAGAGGGAATGGCCTTGAGCTGAGCCAGGGCAGAGTCAGATTGGTGTGAGGAGAAATGTTTTCCCTGTGAGGGTGTTGAGGCACTGGGATATTGCCCAGGGAGGTGGTGGAGTCACCATCCCAGGAGGTGTTGAAAAGGGATCTGGATCTGATGTGGGAGGATCTGGTTTAGGGTTTAGGGGTTCCAGCAGTGACAGGTTAATGGTTGGACTCAATGACCTCAGAGGTCTCCTCCAACCTTGACAGTTCTATGATTCTATGCTAAAAGACTGGGAGGAAAAATCCAGGGAAGGCCCCAGCAGACTGCCTGGCATGTGTGCCTGGCAGCAGAGCACGGGAATGTACAAAAGAGAATGAATTTGCTTGAGCTGCAGGGGAAAAACTGCAACTGCCAGCAAGAAACCCCACAGTCCCTGGTTGTTCCAGGGAACAGGCCAGCCAGCTGATCATGGGAAGTGCAAAGTAAGTAGGGTAATTGCTAGAATGACTGAGATTTTACTTGCTCAGCTCCCACGCTCGTCTTGCTAAATCAGTTCTGTGCCTCAGCAGATGGGCTGTGGTCTGTTCCCTCCGAGGGCTGCACTCAGCACTCCAAACTGGGAACAAATCAGTCCTGTTAAGTTGGGGAGAACATGGTAAAGGATCAGTGTAACACTTAGAAATAGCATATTTAGCACTGTTAATTCACTCTGTAATTGCTGTAATAATGTTGACCTTGTCAGATACTAAGGTCGATGCCATAGGTGCTTGTGTAGATCTGTTGGGCTGCAGGTCTAATTAGTTTGTTCCTTAAATTACTGCCAACATGGGGTCTGACTGAAACAACAACAAAATTATCTGAACTACACAGAATCATAGAGTCATCAAGGTTGGAGGAGACCTCTAAGATCACAGAGTCCAACCATTAACCTGTCACTGCTGGAACCCCCAAACCCTAAACTAGATCCTCCAGTGTCAGATCCAGATGCCTCTGAAACACCTCCAGGGTTGGTGACTCCACCACCTTCCTGGGCAATATTCCAGTGTCTCACTACCCTAATAGGGAAAACATTTCTCCTAACATCTCATCTGACTTCCCTCTGTCTCATCTTATGACCATTCCTTCTAGTTTGTCATGTTTGTCTGTACTAAGAACAGATACATTGGAGAGCTGAATCCTGTTGCTTTTAGGGCTGCTGACTGCCTTCAATGCTGTTCTTTGCACAGTGGAGAGATCTTACTCCTGTCCTTACAGACACAGCCAGGTATTTCCATGTCCCTCATCTTGAGCATTCCTGGGAGGAAAACACAGGACTGTGCAGATGCAATTCTGAGTGGTTTGTATGGCACTTTCTTTCCTTCCTCCCCGTCTTGCCATTATTAATTGCTGTAAGACAGGAGTTGAGGTCCAGGGAGGTAGTGAAGCAGCTGCTTCTGCTTTAACTTCGGTTTAATAAAACCCCAAATTTTACATTAGCAGGTTTTTGTGTCAACTTTAACCTTGTTCATAGCCCTTTGCAGCATGTTTTGCACCATTGCGGGCTGCTTCTTAAACCTGATTTTAATAGAAGACTTCAAAGACAGAAAATGGCAAATGGTTGGTTGTTTTGGGTTGCGTTTTTTTTTAATGGGCAAGAGAAGCAGGTTGGCATCTATCTTAGTGTCAGCTTCAGAGACCTAAAGAACAATATTGTCTCTGCAGAACTGTGCTGCCAAGAGCTTAGACTTCAGTGTCTCCCTCAGCACATTTGTTCTGGGCAGCATGGACAGGCTCACTGCCCACAGAGGATTCCCTGCCTGGTGAGTCTTGCCAGCCTCTGTGGGGAATAATAGGAATCTTCTGCTGATCTTGGCAAATGTGTGTTTTCTTAGGTCTGTCTCTAAGGATTCTTGCTTTGGGGCTAGAATTCCTGTACTCAGCCAAGGTGGAACACAGCAGCATTAACAGAGAGGCGTAAATCACATCCTCAGTCAGTTATTGCAAATCAAACTTTGTTCATGCTCTCTTTGTGCTGAATTTCACCCCATCTCATGCAGTGCTTCATTGAAAAAGTTAGCATTGAGGGGAGCAGCACAGCCCTGATTGTATCTACCTCCTGCAGTTGTTTTAGGACATTAGTTGGTGACAGTGACTTCCAGCTCCAGATGGGAGATTTATCCCAGTGTCTCTGCTATAGTCCACATAAGTAAGGGGTATCACAGAGTAATCAGAGTTGGAAGGGAGCCTTGAGGATCATCCAGTCCAAATCCTGGCCCTGCACAGGACAATCACAGCCTGTGCCTGAGAGCATTGGCCAAACACCTCTGGAGCTCTGTCAGCCTTGGGGCTGTGACACTGCCCTGGGGAGCTGTTCAGTGCCCAAACACCTCTGGGGAAAGAAGAACCAGTTGCTAATCTCCAGCCTAACCCTCCCCTGACACAACTTCAGCCCATTCCCTGGGTCCTGTCCCTGGTTGCAGAGAGGTCAGTGCTGCTCCTGCACTTCCTTCCCTGAGGAAGTTGTATCCAGTCATGAGCTCTGTGCTCAGTCTCCTCTTCTCCAGACTGAACAGCCCAAGTGCCTCAGCCACTCCTCATGTGGCTTCCCCTCAAGGCCCTTCACCACCTTCATTGCCTCCTTTGGGTGCTCTCCAATAAGTTAGTATCTTGGGACCTTTGGCAGCCATTCTGTGCCACTGGGGGGGAAACAGGAGCAGAACTTTTTGGGAGATAGTCAGGTTCACAATGGAGCTGTGTAGTAGGTTCTGTATAATACTTGCAGTTTTGGTCCTGATTTGGGGTGAAGCTCTTTTGCTGACATAGTTTTGTTTCCCTCTGATATTGATGTCTTTACATCAGGTTACTACAAACAACTGGAAGCACCTAAATTTCAGGATGTTCTGAGAAAACCTGTGTTAGTAATGAAGTGAGCAGGAATCAAAGTGCAAGTGGCTTTATAGAATACCTGCCTTAATCCATGGTTGCTAGAGTGAGTGGAGGTGAGATGAAGGTTTTAGGGAATGCTGAAGAGAATAATTCCAACCTGTGGCAGAAGGATGAGGAAAGAAGAATCAGACTTAATGGCAGGAAGCATTTCCTTATGATGAGTCTTATTAGGTTGTGTTGTTGTCAGGAAATGGTGGCAGTCCCACCCCATGAAGCATTTGAGATTGGCCAAAGGGAATGATCCCTATAATGACCTAAAGGGATGAGAACATCTATCAGAGCCATTTAATGATTCTTTTATGTAGGTGGTATCACCTTGTTTTCATTTCTTTAAGAACTCTCTTATACCTGAGCACATTCAGGGTTTAGTGATGATCTGTGTGAAAACAGTGCTCTTTATTGTGCTGGAGGGAAGTGATTTGCCATCCAGAGGGACCTTGACAGGTTTGAGAGGTGGAACAATTAGGACAAGGGGTAATGGATTCAAACTGAAGGAGGGGAAGTTTAGGCTTGATATTAGGAAGACGTTTTTACTCTAAGAGTGGTGAGACACTGTCCCAGGTTGCCCAGGGAGGCTGTGGCTGCCCCAACCCTGGCAGTGTTCACAGCCAGGTTGGCTGAGCCTTGAGCAACCTGCTCTGGTGGAAGGTGTCCCTGCCCAGGGCAGGGGGGTGGCACTGGATGATCTTTTAAGGTCCATTCCAACCCCTACAATTCCATAATTCCATGTTTTGATACCACAAAGAAGACACATTCCCATAGGCTCAGAGTTCAAGACTTGCTGTCAGTGTGAGCAGCCCTTCTGCCAGCTGAGCTCAAACTCATTGGCTCAGACAGCCACATTGGCTTTTTTTTCTCCACAGACACCAGCTAATAGAGAGGTAGGACAGTCATTTTTCTGCCACATTGTATTTAGTGCTTAGGTCATCAAGGTCACTTGTGGTCACCATGGCATTAAAACAGCACGATTGGTATGTGTCCCATCAGGAAAGGTGTCTCCTACAGCATCAGCTGCATCAGTGTCAGGTTTGAATCTGAGCAAAGCTCCAGTGTAGCCTAATTAATGAATAGGGCCTGGTAAGGTCACAGTCCAAAGCAGGGATTTGGTTGCATAAATTTCTATGCTTTTGTTTTAACAGGGAGGCTACACAAGATTTGTTTGGTATCTGAGCAACCAGTTTCTAAAGCATCAAATCCCAAGCAGGAGGCAGGAAAGACTTCTTTTGATTCTGGAACAAAAGACTTCCGAACACCCTCCCAGCTCCGTGTCCTTGGTTTGGTACAGTACAGTGCCACTTCCCATGCATGAACTGCAAATGCTAAAGAGGTGAATAGATGCAGATCCAGACTACCAGCTGGGATTTGTTACCTCCCAGAGTGAGTGCTCAGTGCTGCTTAGCACCCTCTGAAAGGCACAGCATTTGCTAAGCAGAGCTTTTCTTTGAGTTGGAGGTGGGCAGAGCCAAGCTCTGTGTCACTTCTCCCCACTTCTGCTTGGAAAATTACTCCCTCACTATCAGGGGTAGCAAAGCAATTCACTCTCCCTTTTTTTTCTCCTCTCATCACGCAGCTAAAGTGGATAGAGGATGGGAACACATCAGGATCCTGCTGTTTGAGCAGAGCATTGTGATTCCATTTTTAGCCCCAGCAGGCTTAGCTGAGCAGTAGAGACAAACATCTGCCTGATCACTCTGGGCTGGTACCAGCAAAAATGCAGTTTGCAGGTGCAGCATGGACTGTTGCAGGACAAGGTTTGCTGCTAGCTGGCTTGTGTTGTGAGTGCATGTGAGAACTGATGAGTTAAAGGCCACTGCTCTGGCCAGTGCTGGGCAATATTGAGTCAGAGACCTCTGGTGATAAGGGTATTTGCTGATATTACTGATAAGAATGTTTGCTGATGTTGCCTGAGAAAAAGCTCGAGCTCAGAAAAAGGGATTTAACTGCTCCATGTCTCTCTGAAATGGCAAGGGGAGTAGATGTGATGTGAGTTGGCTGCTCATCACGTGAGCAGTGGCTCAGTATCACAGCCATATCGTTACCAGGCGTATCTAAGCACAGCTGATACCATGTGGTACCAATGAACTAGGACCTCAGGTTTTCACAGCATTCATGCTACAAGTGTTGTGGTGCTTGGCCTCACTGTCCTTCCAAACCCACAGGTGCCTCCTGCTCTGCTTCCACAGAGGCCTGATCTCAGTGGGGAGCACTTACCCAGTCTCTCCAGCAGTGAAGGATAGGTTGGATGCTCTTTGCCCATTGCCGTGCTGGTAGTGTGTTTCCCCTGCATCCTAAGAATCAGTGCTGGAAGGGGTCAGTGGCAAACAGGAGTCTTGGGAGAGGCTGTACTGGGAGAGAGGACTTTATTCCTGAGAATAGGAATGGAGGGTGAAGTCCCTCCAACTGCATACCCAGTCTGGGGTGATTGCCCTCAGGAGAAACCATAGTCCCATCGAGCACAAATTAGGAGAAGATACACCTTGAGTCTCTCACTTGGAGCATGATGCCATGGCTGATGGGGTGACTTGTCATGTAGGTTGGAATGATGTTGCTGGATGGGAACTGTGCACTTCTGGCCAGCACGTTGTGAAGGCAACCTGGGTGATAAGTAACTGGCATCTCACTTTGAAGGAAATGATCTGGTTTTATCCTTCAAAATATTCTACCTGGTGAATGATTCAGTGAGTGACTCACCTGGTCTCCCCTCCCAGCAGCTCTTACCTCAGGGCTGGCTCAGAAGGTGTTTTTCTGCCAGGGTGTTCTGGTCTAACCACAGCCCTGGTGCTGCTACTGGCAGAGAAGATGAGGTGCCAGCAAAGCTGAGTCAAACCTTGGGCATCTGAAGGAGGAGGCAAACCCAAGGGAGTGCCACACTCTTCCCACTGGCATGTGAGTGTTTTTCCCTGTGCTAGCACTGAGTTCTGCAATGGCTCTGTGGCCCTATGGTGCTCTCAGCAGTTTTCCTAAGCTCTGGGGTCCCTAAGCTCCCAGCCCCTCTCCTGGGCAAGGCTGCAGATGTGTTAGGAGCAATGTGCCCATCTCCTCGCAGAAAAGGTGGACAAGCAGTTGCTCAGGTCACCTTCATTGCTAGTTTGGGGATTTTATCCAACCTGCCTTTGGCCACAACCCTGACTGTGCATGTCATTAACAAGGGACTGAATTCACTTTGAGCTTCTGCCTTGTCACTTTGAGTCACTAACCACCAATAGCTTTCCTCATGGCAGGAGTGGGAGAGAGCAGGAGAGTGCTAGCAGATGGTTTTGGAGGAAAGCATGTTCACAAACTCAGCTCCTCAAGGGACTTCGTTCTCTCTCTTACTGTGAGCTAGAAATGACTTACCCTTTTAGGCTTTGCTCTAAAATGCTGCCTCAAACATTGTCAGGGAAATGACATCGCATTAAAAATATGAGTGTGATGTAGTGTGTGTTTACTGTAATTTACTCGCACCATTAAAAAGAAAAACCCTGATGATTACAAAATAAAGCCTGAATATAAGAGCATGATGCCAAAACCCACCTCTTACATCAAAACAGTAATTACCACTGGGGCTGGAACAAAGAAGCAGAGGGACAATTTTGGGCAAAGGAGCTTTGTTGGCTGAGAGGGAAGATGGGTCTGCCAAACAGTCAGGGTCTGTGGACACTGCCTGATCACTGGTGGGAGGACAGTCAGAACCATAGAACCACCAAGGTTGGAGGAGAGCTCTAAGATCACAGAGTCCAACCATTAACCTGCCACTGCTGGAACCCCTAACCCCTAAACCAGATCCTCCAGTGTCAGATCCAGATACCTCTTCAGTCCTTCCAGGGATGGTGACTGCACCACCTCCCTGGGCAATATTCCAGTGCCTGAACACCCTAACAGGGGAAAAAAATTTCCTAACACCTCATCTGAATCTCCCCTGTCTCAATTTATGACCATCCCCTCTAGTCCTCAGCTCACCCTCCGAGCCATGAGGCTGTGGGAGAGGAGTTGTGGTGCTCCTAGCAAATGGTGCAGCAATCAGGGATCCCATGGCAGGGAGGGTGCTGCCTCCTCAGAGCAGGAGGCTGCTCCCTGTCCTGGCAAAAGCCAAGTATCTTCTGCCTGGAAGTATCTCTCTCCTCCCTTGGCCCCCTTCCATTGCTTTCCACAAAAGACCCTAAGGGAAGGAATTGGTTGGTCCCATCATCTTCCTCTCGAGACCCATGGAGCTTATTGCCCTTGTGTTTGTCTTAGTTGGGGAGCACAGGGAAGGAGAAATTGGCTCATGGTCTCCCCTCATATCCCAGGAGTGCAAGTGTCTTGCAATGGCCCAGAATGGGTTGCACCAGACCTGAATTTGAGAATTGAGCTTTTCAGGCCTAGTACACTTTCCTGAAGGAGAAATGTTGATGATTTGCACTGTCTCCCATTAGATGTCTAGTACAGGGAGCATAACCTCACAGTGGTTGGTGTGACTGGAGCTCAGCTGGTCCTGACTTACTGTCTCAGACTTGCTGAAGCCCAGGCATGAGACCTATCAAAGTCCCTTTCTGCCTTCTTTGCTTCTCCAAATTGGGCTTCTGCTTCTCTCCTTGCTGACTCAGATCCATTTTGGTCAATCCTCACATTTGCATTAGGAAATTACTAACTTTTCCTACATAACAAGAAGTGGGGCTGATGGCAGAGGATGTTTTGGGGTTTAAGGACAGCTGAGAGACTGAGGTTAGCTGGATGGGACCTTTGCTTGGCTCAGCCACAAGTTCTTCAGAAAGCCTTGGATGCTCCACAGTTTTAAAACTTATAAAGTAAGGTTGGAGTTAAAACAAATGCTGTAAATCTATCAGATGTGACAAGCCCAACATGGCAACTGCTGGCCTGGGTCATATACAGTTGAAACTAGATGACTGGACTCTTCTGGCCTTAGCAATGATTCCTAATTGTGATGTGTTTCTCTTAATTTGAGGCTTCTGAAGATTTGCTTTGTTGATTTATGTGATTTTTTTTTTACATTTATCAACAAAACCACTGGGCAAAGAGATAGTGTTCATTTCAGAGGTCATCGGGGCAAGTGAGGGCAACCTTTGTACCCCAGCTGAACCTGGAGGCACTTCTTGTGGCAGCAGTGAGGGATCTTTGATGTCTTTGCAAACTGTATTCCTGTTCCCCACAGTGACTGCTGAGTTTGGTTTTGTCAGGGAGCTCAGCTCCTTCCACTCCTGTGCTACACATGCACATGTACCTGTGTGGTGGAAAGAGCAGGAGTAAACCAGTGCAAGAAGCACCATAGATGTGATTCTTGTGCATGGTAATAGAGGACAGTTTGATGTGGTCTGAGCATGTCATAAGCAGAGCTTCCTTTTCATATGTAGGTGGTGGAGGAGAGACCACTGGCCAAGCTGGGAATTAATGGTGTTGGAGCCTCATTGTGCTGACACCAAACGGTGATGGAAGCACTGTCACTAACTTAGGTGTGAGAAAGGTTGGTTTGCAAGGATTTGCAGTGCAGTTTAAATATTAAGCACATGGCATGGGTGCCCTGTTTGCCTAGAGGGGTGATGCAATCAATGCACAATGATCTGCTGATGTCAATAGATTCTTATATTGCAAGTCAAAAACCCAAATGGTTTGGACACCAGACAAAGGACAAACAGGGATTAGGAAACAAACCTGGCACCTTGGCCTGTTTCTAGTCTCTGTCTTTCCATGTATTTCTGTGCTGGATCTTTGTCCTTGCTATCTGAACTTCGTTTTCAAACCAGCCTGTAATTGCAGCCCTACCTATAGCCAAGACCTCCTCTCCTGGCAGGCCTTGCTCTTGGTTTCCTCCTTCCTTTTCTGCCTCTCTTAATGCCTTAGTTTCAAGACTTGCCTGCAAGGAGAAGCCTCTTCATTAACAGCCCCATTTCTCTCCCTCTGAAACTGTACAAAACCCTTCCCTGTTTGCAGAAGATATTCTTTGTGTGGTCCCAAGTCTGAAGCTGATGTTAGGCTTGATATTCCTTATCTATGTGTATTCATGAAGCAAGTGATTTTCAGGTGTGCTTAATATTGGCATCTTCTGCCAAATTTAAGGTGCTCAGAGCAGGCTGTGACCATAGCAAGGACAAGGATGCAGCTGGACAGGACATCAGACACAAATGGTATAGTAAGAAATTGTTTTAGACTATTTAAACCACCTAGCTTTGAGTTCGAATTCTTTAGGTAGTTAACATTTTGGGTAAGAGAAGACTGTTGAAGAGCACAAATCCATCTTTGAAACAAGTTACTCAAAATTGCAATAGACCTCATCTCCTTCAGCAGACCCTGGACAGGCTAAACTTTGGAATTGCAGAGTCAAAATGAAAAGTAACTCAGTACTTCCTCTCTGCCCTTGCTTCCAAATGAAAATGTTTTAGGCCTTTTTTTACCTGTCACAGCAAATAAAACCACTTTGTACTAAAAGGTGAGTAGTATATGAATATTTTGTTTTGAAAGTGCTTGAGCAACCCATGGGGAAATATTTATTAGATCTCGTCACTTTTTCATGATAGAAAGTAGTTTTTTATAGGACTGGCTGTAACTAAGTTTTCCAGGAATGCTGGTTCTGTCTACTGCCTCACATGCCTTTGAAAGCATTTCCTACAGAGGAGTAGTTTGCCTTGTCTGACTAGATTGACCTGTGCAGGTAAGACAGAAGCTTTAAGTATATCTCCTTATCCCTGTGCTGGTGTTAGGACTTGGTGAATCTTTTTTCCCCACACCTTTGTGGCCAGGGCCCTGTCTCTAGCACCACAGTGACATGATCAATGTCCATGTTTGCTTTATTAAGCTTGTCAGTGGTGCAACCGGCACCAACTGGGACTTTTGTTGGTAGCCTTCTCCAAGAGATGGAAAACAGAATGTGGAGCCTGCACTCCAGAGGTGGCAGAGGACATAGACATGCTGCCAGGTCAGTCTGAGGAAAGCTGATGCTGCTATTGCTTGGTCTGTAAACAAAGGACCTCTGTTTCCAGAGCCAAGAAGCACCAGCCTTTTTTCCAAGCTGTGACTCTGTCTGAAAAACAAGCCTGGGCCTGGTTGGGTGAGTGATCCATGTAGTGTAGTTTGCCCACAGTTGCTCTCAGCCTCTCTGGATGAAGCATCACAGACATCAGTGAGCCACACACAGTGAGGTCTGTCAGTGACCTTTGGCAGTGATCTCAGCGCGGACTCGGCCCCAAGTCTGACTTCTGTCCCACAAAAACAGGAAGGGCACAGCAGTTAGCTGACTTTGGACCCATCACAACATGCTGAGGAGACCCATTCTGTCTGTGGAGGTGAATTACCCAGGAGCTGGTGGGAGGCTGTAGGGAACCACAGGGCAGCCTTTGCCTGGAACTGTTTTGTTAAAGGCTCAATTTAAGGTGTAGGATGTCCCACCCAGCCTGTCACGCTGTTTCAATGTGTAATTACCCTCACAGGAGTGTCTTCCAGCACTCAGTTCAACCAACCAACTCCCCACTGCTGCATCTCATAATGTCTGTCAGCAAAGCTGATAAACATTTCCTCCCACCCCTCCAGCTCTGTCTCTTCCCCCACCTCACGACACTTTGCCATGTGCAAGTTAGACCTGACTTGCTTTATTACTTGTCTGTTTTGAAAGATGCTTCCACACCATCATTACAGAAGCAATGTGGAATGCAGAATCACAGAATCGGTGAGGTTGGAAGGGACCACCTGGTCCAACCTCCCTGCTCAGGCAGGGCCAGCCCAGAGCACATGGCTCAGGATTGTGTCCAGATGGTTCTGGAATACCTCCAGTATTATCAACAAGGTAGCTGGAGAGAACAGCTAGAGTTGTTCTATGCTTTCCAGCCAGGGACCTGAATTTCCCATGGTAATTAGTTTGAGCATGTATCAGCTTTGGTTTCTTGGGAAAAAGGGAACATTTGCTCTTCTAGGAAACGCTTGCAGTGCCATCAGTCTAAGAATAGCAATCTTCTCTCTGTTACTTCTCAAATTTCAGAAGTATGTCTTATCTTTCATTGTGCATGCAGGACGGAGATTGTTTTAGATGAAATACCACTCTGTTCTGCTGAAGCAGGAACAGCTTATAGCGCATCATCCTGTGGTTTGCTTTTTTCTTCCTTCTTAACCAAAATTAATTCACAACTAAAGAAATTTGTGCCTTGAACGTGGCCTCTTCTCTCTGAGCACATCAGTTCCTTGATGACCCCAAGGGGAACAGCAGTGCTCAAATAGTTCAAGTGGCAAACAACTCCCTGGCTACAAATTTAAGCACTGAAACAAAACCCTACAGTTTCAATGACAACTTCCAAGAACAGAGCCAAGGCTCCCCAGTGCTGTGGCCTAGGAGATCACTATCATTGCAGGGCTGGCAGCGCCAGCACAGCTCCTTGCAGAGCAGGCAAGGGCAGTGCCACTGTCACAGGGACTGCCTGGAATGCTGTGGAGTAAAGGTTGCAGAGCAAAGAACTGAAGCTGCACCCTTTGCTCTGTCCAAAGAGAAGTATTGGAAGCAGGACATTGCCCCTTAAGGGTTTTTTGGTCTGGAGCAGCTGTGAGGATGTTTTTATGAGCATCTCAGAAGGGATATCTGGGGGAAGATTGGATGTCTAAACTACTCCTCTGGTACCCAGAGTGGACAGCAAGATTGCCATGGTGCTCACAGCTGAATCTAAGCCATCACATCGTGCTGGGGAGTGGCAGTGGAAGGACTGGAATCCACTGAAAAAAGCCCTGCTCTAGGGTCCTGGGCCGTTGCCATACCTCTTTAAATCCCTCTGGGCACAGCAGAGAGCAAGCACAGGGAAACTGGCTCTCCTCTACCCTCCTCACCCTGCAGCAATGGCACAGAGGGGCTGGGGGATCCATTCCTGCCAGGGCAAGAACATTTTTGGCCAGAGCAGTGTGTATCCTTCTGCTCTCCCCTGCCTGACAACAACCACCTTGGCCCTCCAAGGGAAACAGAACTCTACAAGGGGGCCAACACCACCTTGGCCCTCCAAGGGAAACAGAGAGAACTCTACAAGGGGGCCAATTGTTATCTGTGCATATTTTAAAATGCATTTTGTTGAGATGCACATCCCCACCAGCCTTGTTTAGGGAAGCTGTAACAGTATCTGCCTTCTCTTTGGTCCTGTGTACAAGAGGAGGAAGTTTTCATCTGTGCCTTTAAAAAAAAACCCTCACATCTCTGCCAAGATGTATTAGGAGGGCTGTAAAAAAAAGGAGTCATCCTGTTCCAGGACGGGGAGGCTTATGTAACAGGGAAATCCTAACAAAAAGATACTCCCCCACCATGCATATGCTTTTTTTTTTTCCAAGGCACATGCCACTCCAGGGTTTTCAGTCGCTTGATTTCTATTTTGATCACATCTGCCACTGGTTTATTCAGATGTATTTACAACCATATTCTTCCACATACCCTCATTTGTACACGCCACAGAACGTCTCCATAAAATGCAGCACAGCCCTCACCTCGCCACCAGGATCTTTAAATAAAATATATTGTAAAGTGCCAGATACAATTGTTTTTAAAAAACCACAGTTCTCATTAAAACAGATACTTGGCCACAGCATTAGCAGCTTTGTATACTGGTACATCTTTAGCACGAGTCTATTTCTGTCAGGTGAGCAGGAGGCTCTCAACACCACCCCTCTAGCTCTCCAGTTTCAAGTCCAAAGGCTTTAGAAAATGAGGCAGAGGCAAATCATCCAGAGCCTCTGGGAAATGCTCAGGCGAAACGGTCCTGATCAAGACACGCATCGCTCCCACGAACAGCGAGGGGGGAGCTAAGCCCACCAGGCACTGAAACCTGCTCTCCCCCAAGAGGTCCTGCCACTGCTGCCGACTGTCCAAGAGCTGCTGTTTCATGGCAAACTGCAGGTCCCGAGGCACGAAGAAGAAGAGGCAGTCGAGGCAGAGGAGCTTGGCACGCATGTTAGCCGCGGGCGGGTGTGCGATCTGCTGCAGCAGGGTGTCGAGGGGGG
>NW_008690467.1:0-647 GCF_000695815.1 Acanthisitta chloris | reverse complement strand
AATGATGTGTGGGAGTGGCTAATGATGTGTGTGATTGGCTAATTACATGTGGGAGTGCCTAATGATGTGTGGGAGTGGCTAATTACATGTGTGATTGGCTAATGATGTGTGGGAGTGGCTAATGATGGGTGGGAGTGGCTAATTATGTGTGGAAGTGGCTAATGATGTGTGGGATTAGCTAATGATGTGTGCAGTGGTTAATTATATGTGGGAGTGGCTAATGATGTATGGGAGGGTCTAATGATGTGTATGATTGGCTAATGAGGTGTTTAATTGGCTAATTATGTGTGGGAGTGGCTAATTATGTGCAGGAGTGGTTAATTATATGTGGGGTGGCTAATGATGTGATTATCTAATGATGTGATTGGCTAATAATGTGATTATCTAATGATGTGCTTGGCTAATGATGATTGGCTAATGATGTGAGTGGCTAATGATGTGATTGGCAAATTATGTGATTGGCTAATTATGGGAGTGGCTAATTATGGGAGTGGCTAATTATGGGAGTGGCTAGCTGATTATGGGAGTGGCTAATTATGTGCTTGGCTAATTATGGGAGTGGCTAATTATGATGGGAGTGGCTAATGATGTGCTTGCCTAATGATGTGATTGGCTAATGAGGTGATTGGCTAATTATGGGAGTGGCT
>NW_008690466.1:0-16331 GCF_000695815.1 Acanthisitta chloris | reverse complement strand
TTCCATCCCGTCTCTTCTATCCCATCCCGTCCGTTTATCCCGTTCCATCCCGTCCCGCACTCCCCCGCGGCTCCGGCAGATGGCAGCCTTGAGCCGCTCTCTCCTCGGGCTGTACCTGCGTTTATCTCCACAAATAAAGGTTTTCGCTTCATTTCGAGCGATTTCCATCGATTGGAGGAAGAGGGGAGGGAACCAGGCTCCGGGAGCTTGATGCCCTGAGGAGTTGTGGGGTGTTCCCTCCCGAAGCTGCGGCGCCACAGCTCCATAGCCTAAACTTTTCTCTGTCACTAATTTTCTGCTTTTAGAAAAGACTGTGTATTTCACCACAAGGAGGTTGTTCAGTGTGATCTGAGATCTCTATGGCACAGGGAAAGCTGTTGGCATAGGGAGATAACAGCTCCTTTGGCTGCAGATGTGTGCCCCCATCGTCATCTGATAATCATAGAATCATAGAATCAATCTGGTTGGAAGAGACCTCAAAGATCATTGAGTCCAATCCTACTGTGGTTGCTAGACCATGGCACTAAGTGCCACATCCAGTCTTGTCTTGAAAACCTCCAGGGATGGTGAATCCACAACCTAATGTCCTCTGGCTCCTAACATCTGTCCCTAAACACATCCCAGTAGGGACAGACAACTTGCTCTGGAACACATGGACCGACACAGCTCCTATTCCATATGGAATTCTTTACACCACATGGATTCTGTACTGAAACCACGGCATGGAGTTGGTGTAAGGATGGGTTTAATGTCCATTCCAACCCAATGCATTCTATGAGTTTAAGCTTATGAATTTAAGCTCCTTTCCTAAGGAAATGAAGCAGAATCCTCCCCTGAGCCCTGTACCCCCTGGCTGCTGTGGCAGGAGGTAATGGATGGGCTGTCCACGCCGTGCAGGAGGAGGCTGAGGGTGTGGAAGGCTTTACAGGGACCTGTCTGCACCTGAGGCTGCTCCACTCTCTGCACCCATTACTGCAGGATTCTTGTAGAAACAAACCATATCACTCACTAGCAATCTGGTTAAAAAGAGACATAAATAAGGCCTGTGCCCAAAGTTCAGAGCAAAACACATTATATGTTTCGCCATAATATAGGAGAACTCTTTTTTTTTTTTGTTCAGTGTTCTCCCTGGGCCTGTTTTTAGTTCTTTCATCGCCGTCAAACGGCGACTCCGAAAGCTCTCGGTGCTCACACATCCTCCACCCTCTCTGCAGGTTACAGCTGAGAAGGGGCATGTTTGCTATGACAGGAACTCTCAGCTGGCTCGTTAGACCCTTCAGCAGGTGGGGGAGCCCCGAGCAGTTCATCCATCTCAATGCAGACGTTATTATGACTGACCTGAGTTTGCAGCCTGAGTGACCTTCCACAGGCTTCTAATAAATAGGTTGGATGATTGCAGCAAGCAGCCCCACGCTGGGCAATGAGATAAGAGCAATGTCATGTTCAACATTCCACAGGAGTTTGTCAAATGACATTGGATGAAATCAAATCTCAGGGAAAATAGCTGATTTATTAATCCTGGCCAAGTGTTCCCTAGCAGAGCAGTTCGGAGTAGGATCATGTTTAAGAGCTGGAACCAGCACAGGTTTTGAATAATCATTTTCTAATTTTAGCTTCACCAGAATGTTCTGCTTTGAATTGCTGCTCAATCCTGTGCCACTGTTGGTATTTGCAGTGTGCATGGACATGGATCGTTGTCTTCACACACTGAAAGTTTGGATCCAGTGCCAGTGACTTTGTTTTATCTGGACAAAATTAATACCCAGCATAACAAAAAGTTAGTGACCTTCCAGAAAGAAGAATAACCTTTTCCATCATTCCCATCTCTGTTTTGATTTTGGGGTAGCTAAAAGCTTACCTGGAGTTTGGAAATGTTGAAATGGATGTTAAGTGAGGAGAGTGTTCACAGTTTGTGCTGAGGTTGCTTTACAACTCAATCTGTTCTACTCATGAGCACCAAGGCCATGAAGAAACCAAACCAACAAGCCAAAACAGGAGGTGCTCCAATAGCCACAACAGGGGAAGTATTTTCTGGTTTTTATACCATTTAAAAGCTCATTTCATTTTTAACTAGCCACAACAGGGGAAGTATTTTCTGGGTTTTATACCATTTTAAACCTCATTTCATTTTTAAGCATCGAGATTTAAAAATTGGGTTTTGATTACTTTTGTCTTTCTGATGGACTCCAATTTGCAAATACTTTTGGTTGACCTAAAGTGATACTTTTTGGAGGAAAGTTCTAAGTGATAATATTGTCTCAAGCCACTGGACATTGTTGTATCACTGGGACTAAAGGTGGTAAAAGCAAGGACTGTCCTTCTTTACCACTGGAATCAGCAGCAAAGTCCTTCAATAAAGCCTTCTCAGATTCAAATTTGGTCCACTGAGATCTGTTCCAATCTCATTGTTCTGGGGGGATTGTTCAGAGGTGACTCACCAAGCACTGGACGTCACCAAGGAGAATATTCCACCCAGAATGTACTTGGAAAAACTCCTGTAACATGTCAGTGATAACTGTAAGACGCTTCAGGAAACTTGGTCCTGTTTCTTGGAAGTGTCTGATTGCACAAACCTTGGGTGGGATTAGTAATAGGTCTGTCCTAGAGCTTGTGCCTGGCTTTGCTTTGTCTGAAGCCACAATGATGTGAGTGCAGTGATTAGGTGTGAGTCTGGGATTGAAGTCTTGCATGTCTAAGGCTTTTTAATTGCCCATCTCAACCACAAAACAAGGCAGTGAGGCAAATTATGTTCTCATATAGCTCCTCTGGTAGAAACCTGCTGTTTCATCATCCCAGCAAGGAGCAGAAGTCAGAGTATGTTGGTCACATTAAAGAGGGAGGTTTGTTGCCTTGGGTTTTGTCTGGTTTTGTTCAATAAAGTTGCTGTCTCCAGTGAGCTCTGTATGGCCAGAACACATCCAACAGTGTGAGCTCCTCTCTGCAGAGCTCACCTCTCTTGCTGTGACCACAGTGTGAGCCTCAGCAGAAAACAGCAGAAAACAGGCTGGAGGTTCCTTGGAGGGAGAACCCAAGGACTTCCTAACTTGAAAGATTTCTCCTCCACTCTGAGCAGAACAAGAAATATTAAACACCTAGAAGTGGCCACCAAACAGAGTGGATTTCTTATCATTAAACAAGTAAAATAGTATCATAGAATGGTAACAATGTTTTCTGTACTTTGCTTTCCTTTCCATTTCTTTATCATGGAATCACAGAATCATAGAATTTTAGGGGTTGGAATGGACTTTAAAGATCATTTAGGGCATGGGAAGGGACATCTCCCCACTAGATCAGGTTGCTTAAGGCTTTATCCAACCTGGCTGTGAACACTGCCAGGCTTGGGGCAGCCACAGCCTCCCTGGGCAACCTGGGCCAGTGTCTCACCACCCTCACAGGGAAAATCTTTTTCCTAATATCTCGACTAAATTTCCCAGCCTTCAATTTGAACCTGTTATCTTAGCCTCACAAGTGGGAAAAATGAAGCAGCAACCAGCAGTGCATAAATTACAGGAACAGCACCAGGGCTGAGCCAACAGCTCTCAGCTTTGGTACTCTTGTCCTTTCAACAGCTCCATCACTCCTATGTGTTGGAGTCACACAGACACACAGGAGGTTCAGGTTTAGGAAAACAGAAGGAAAACCATGTTGGTACCAAAGGCTGTGGGCTCAGACAGTGCCGTGGTTGTCTGGGAGTGGAGCAGGGAGAGAGCAGAGCATCCATCTCTGCTACCTGTGTGGATGGATAACCCAAGGGCTCTACAAAAGGACCCACTGTACCCACTGTGATCATATGCAGACCTCGATTTCCTTCAGCCTGTCTGTAAATACTGAGTGGGGAGATGAATGGAGAAGGAGACAGACAAGGGAACACAAACACCTCCCAGTGTAGATAATGTTAGCTTGGAAGAAAAAACATTTCCTCCTAGAGCTTTCTGCAGAAATAATTGAGTTGTGTGGGTGTAAACGTTCTGGTTAAAGTTATTTTGGTGAAAAATGTGGAGTTTAGAGATCCTTTTGGATGATATGACCACCTTGATTTTGATGAGTTATTCATTGGGTTGATATATCTGTATGTGAGTCTGGGGAGGATTCAGCAAACTTAGCTTTGATATGTGAGAGTTAAAGGTTTTTACTTTTTCCCTTGATGTGATTTGTGCTTTCTATTTGAATAGAAATCAAATTTCTATTTCAATAGAAATACATGAAAGCAAATAGACACATTTATTATTTCCATTTTATTTATGTAATTGTTTCTATTTTAACATATTTTTGCTTCATTTTTCTTATCTTCTTTATTTTTATTTCAATTTTTATTATATTTTAATGTATTCATTCAAATTAAATTACATATTTAACTATTTTAGTTATCGATTAAAATCAATGTCATTAATTTTATTCATCAAATAGTTTCAATAGAAATCTATTTTCTATTGAATTCTATTTAAATCCTTTAAATCCAATTCAATTCTACTTCAATCAATTATTTTTGGATGGTCTAAAATTAGAATTTAGAGCATCTAGAATCATTTGAATTCTATTTCAATAAATGCCTTTCAATCTTTAAATATTTAACTAAACCCATTGAAGTCTTTCAAGAAATTTATTTCAATTGTATTTAAATCTATTTCATTCTCTTGCAAATACAACTAAGGAATTCCCTGAATGAGAATGCAATGCTGAGCATTGTTTTACTCCCAGGAAACACATGATGCTCTATCAATTTGCCTTCCAATATTTTAGTACTGATCTGATCCCAAAGGTTTGTGCTTGGCTTGGCAGGAAAAGGACCAGGCAGTTACTTCAAGCTTGATTGAGAAGTGCTAATTGCAGCTTGTGCTGGTCACTGAGTATGGACTGTGCCCATATGAGTCATGTATGGATCAGCCCTTTAGCTTTTGAAGGAGCTCCATAAGGAATTTGAACTGCAGAGATGAACAGAAAGGACCCAAAATTAATGGTTCACTTTGGAATAAATAGTTCCTCTTCTTGCCACTCGTGCATGGAGTGCCAGACCTCAGCTGGGCTCCAGCACTAAATCATCCAGGTTAATAGGGATTTGCCAGTTTACACCTCCGGAGGCTCTGACTCCCATATTTCAACAACAATCCTCACACACAGCCAACCCACCAGCCTTGGGGTCCTGTCCACAGCCCTCAGCAGCTGCACATCTGCTCTTCCACTTGGGATGCTGAAAACACCCATCTCTCCTCCAGCCAGGCCAGAGTGCAACTTTCCAATCATAGATCAGCTAGACGAAGAACCAAACTTTTGTGCCCATTAGAGCTACTGTATTTTGCTAATGAATCAGCCAGGACTAGTGCTTAAACTGCTTACCACGAGCTTTAATTTACAGCCTGTGGTAATATAGTGACAGTAATGTTGTCATCATTCCCTCTCTTCCTCTGTGGCATCAAGCCCAGACTTCCACATTCTCATTTTTGGGTCAAAGTCAGTTTTCCCCACCCACCCACCCACTCAAGCCCCTGATGAAATGATATGTTGTTTAAAAAGAAAGAAATCTCAAGGAGACCTCACTGATAGCTCTAGAATCTGCTGGGGTTTTCTCTTCTGCCTTAAATGTGCTTTTCATCCAGGGAACAGAATGAAAATGCATTTGCTATGGTAGTAACTGGCATGTTCCAAATGGTGTCAGAATTCAGGAACATGACAAGCAAAATACAGCTGGACTGGAGGCCTCCACCACACATCGAGTAGGAAATATTGCATTCCCATGCTGTTTTCATGCATGCAAGCCATCAGCCACATTACAAACCCTTAAAAACATTGTGAGAAAGCTTGACATTTCCCAGATGGGCTTGTTTGAGACTAGCCCATCTGACTTGCCTCTCTCCAAGGGAATTTTAACCCCTTGGAGCTCCTGTGGGGGAAGCTACATTTCCTTGTCATTCCACTGAGAGCCCAATAAAATGGCAATGGTTTGGCAGCATTGGTGGAGTTCAGGTTGACACCCAAGTCGTTGTGCAAAGATGCTCTGGTGGCTCTCACTGTTTGGTTTCTGGAGAACAGCTCGTGCCAAGCTACAATGTGCACAAACCACATTACAGGCTGTAATGAGACCAAAATCAGCAACTGCTGCTCAGCCTCCACCGTGGGTAATCCTAACAAGCATCATGGCCTGGCTGATTTTAAACTGTTCTCCATGTGTCAAGACCTCTCGAGCTTCAACTCAATATGTTTCCAATAAGTCCATGAAAAAGGCATAAGCTCTCTTTAGCTGCAGGGCAGATCATTTGGGGAACAAACTCACCAGGCTGATTCGTGTTGGCATTTCTGATGCAAATCTGATTGGTATGTAACCAGTGCTGAACACTGTGCAGGAGGTTTCAGATTTGGGAGAGCTCTTAAAGCGCTGAAACGTGTTATTCCAAATGCACTGCTCAGTGATTACTCCTTGATTTTGGAACAACTATTGGCATTCTAATTATAACTGAATTCTGCCAGTTTGTAGGCCTAATGGTAAGTTTTTAAGACACAATATTTTAAGACACACCAGTTTTAAGACAGATAATATTTTAAGATTGACCATTTTTGGTGATAGGCAAAATCTTGCTCCGTATAAGCTGGCTGAAAAAAATAGCATTTCCTTTGCAGTGCCAGGCTGGGTTTATTCAACAGGTCAACTATGCCAAAAGCACAAAGCAAGTCCTTTTTAAATCAGAGCAATAGCACAGGGATATCCCACTGTTAAACAACTGAATAATGTCTGACCCAGAGGCTCAGATGCAAAGACAATGTCTATTCTCAGTATCAAGATGATCTACCATCTAATAACCCACACGATGCAAATCATAGATTGAACTGTCACTGCCTCCTCTCTCTTTTCCTCTCTTTCTTTCTTGCTCTCCTCTTGATCTCTCCTCTATTGCTCCCCATAACTCCTTTATCAAAAATAACTTCTGGAAGGAAAAATAAACACTGCAAGACGCTCAGCTGTTTTGGCAACCATGTGTGCAAGGAAAGGCCTTTTCCCCCTGCTCTGTTCCTCCAGACTGAAAGGAGTTGGAGCTCCAGTCTGGAGGCAGACAAGCAGCCTGTGAAACCTCAGCCAGTTTTCAGCACAGCTGGCCATGCCTGTGTGATTTCAGACAAAAGACTTCCGTCTTTATCTGGCTCTTATTGAGACATCTCATTCAGCTGGAGATAAAAGGGAAAAGATGTGCTTTGAAATCGAACCATTAGGGCGTCAAAGAAATCAGCATGCAAATGCCACACGCAAATGAATTCAAGATGAAGCTTGAGGATCACATCTCGGTGCCAACAGGAGTTTGCCTGCACAGGGACCCAGTAAAACCATTGTAGAGACCTCGGGGGAGTTTGGCCATGTGTTTGTTAAGGGAAGGAGGTGGAAGTTGGATCTTAAAAATAAATGACAATGGGATGGATTGTTCAAGACAAGTCCCCCTGCTTTGCTTAGGGCTGGGGAATGACTTTTCCATGAATGATGGAGAATTTCCTTCTGATTTCCCACCTTGGATATTTTCATTGAGCTTAATGTGCTCCTCCCTGAGTGTCACTTTCCCCACTGTGTGTACTGGGGCAGTGCTGACCTGCCAGGCATGGAACTGGTTTGTTATGAATAAGGCTCTAATTTATCTTACCTTTACAGGTTTGGTACCCTGTTGCAAAAAGTGAATATATTTTTCTCACTGTTTAGGTTATTATTAACCAAATTATCCTTATTATTAGCCAAAAAGATATTACTAGCCATTCTCTGATGGAACAAGCTCTACTATATTTTAAAGCCTGCATGACATGTCTCTCAGGAGAAGAGAATCAGGATTTAGCTGAAGTGACAGCAGAAAAGAGACTTTGTTGGGGATCCTGAAGGTTGTCAGGCTCTAAGGTTTGCCAGTTCCTTCAGTAACTCATCCCAGGGTCATGCTGACTCCTGCTGTGTCCCATGCAGTCCAGGCTGTCTGCTGACCAAGCACATCACTGATCACTTTAAGACCTGTAATTACCTGTAGACACTAAGTAATGGGTAGCAAAGAGTCTGGGGCTAACTTCAGAAATCTCTGCTTGCCCACAGCCCATGGCTAGATATGGGGAATAAACTTCCAGAGGCATTTTCTTCTGATTCCATTTGCTATTTATGTCCTTCAGCCCAGACACACCTCATTGGCCTTTTAAGTGAAGAATGGAGCATTCGAGCTGTGCATCAGGAGGAATATTTCCCTGCATGATAGCTTTCCACCCACTGAGAAAACTACCACTTAATAACCTGCAAATCTCTAGTTAAAGAATTACAGAGATTAGCCTGAAGCCTGACACTCATCCTGCAGGAGGGAACCCACCAAAATGCTGTTGACAAAGGGAAACTTTGTTAAGTGTGTTTAGTTCAGCTCTGCTCTTGCAAGGATCCCTAAGCTGCTTTGTTTTATGAGATTTGGGGCAAAGGATTTTCTTCAAGCAAAGGGCAAAGGATTTTCTTAAAAAACATATTCCTTCTCTAAGGGTGCACAGTCTCAGGGGATCTAGGGATTAGGTGTTCATTTCCTATACAAAAGCTTCATAATTGTCTAAAGGATGCCTGGATATTAACTAACCTCTGAGGGAAATAGCAACTACAGTGTCTGAAAGAGAAAACAGAATCATTTCACTGCAGCACTTGGAGTGATGTACCTGATGATGCTCAGGATCTATGCTTCCATGTGTGTTGGTTGTCAAAGCCAAAAGATTTCTAGGATCTGAAGAGAAAGCAGAGAGGAGTGTGGAGAGGAATCTGTGCAGAGAAACTCTGATTTGATGGATATGAAAATAGCAACTACAGTGTCTGAAAGAGAAAACAGAATCATTTCACTGCAGCACTTGGAGTGATGTACCTGATGATGCTCAGGATCTATGCTTCCATGTGTGTTGGTTGTCAAAGCCAAAAGATTTCTAGGATCTGAAGAGAAAGCAGAGAGGAGTGTGGAGAGGAATCTGTGCAGAGAAACTCTGATTTGATGGATATGACCCTAAGGTCCAGCTTTTTTCTGCTGGATACACATCCTGTCTCCAACATCTCCCATGATGTATGTAGACATTTGTGATTCCCAGGATCAACCACACACATCAGTCCAGAGTGACATTGCATCACAGTCTGTCAGGGGAGAACATCACAAGGAACTGTGAGGGGAGTGGATGAGGGTTGATGTTTCTAGCACAATAATGCTCAGAGGGTACCTGAGAAGTCAAAGTTTCATGCTGAACTAACTAGAAATGCAATGAAAACTGCTACAAGATTTTGTGCCTTTTATACTGTTAGAGTTGGGGCTATCCAAGACTGTTGAATCAGCTCATCCTCCAACAGGAGATCAGCTTTGTCTTCAGTGATACTAACTATGTCATCCTGAGGTTTCCCTTACTGGAGCATTCCTGATTTCCATGCAGCCAATGCTTTCTGCAGTCATATCTCCCAGATCTCACTTTGGGAACATTCAAGCTTAGCTCAAAAGCAGCTGTTGTACATTTATTGCTTTCAATGCTTTCTCCAGGCAAGTTCCAGCTCTTTTATTGCTGAAACTGCTTCATGGGGACCTAACCCTGCAGAGACTTCCCCAAAGTCATCTCTCTCTGATCTGATTTTCTGTTACTTCTCCTCCTGGTTAATCAGTGGTTGCTCCTAAATAAAGTATGTCCTTTATCCAGAGGGAGAATATTTTGGTCTGAACAGTTCAGGTCCCCAAAATTATGGTACAGGTATAGATTTCCTTCAGGTACAGACCTATAATCAGCTGCTTTCAGAATATCTTCTAAACAGCAAGGACAGTTTGTGCCCAGAAAAAAATCTGCATTACATATTGATGTTCATCTTGTCTATATCAGCTCTTACAATAAAGAGTGTTGTTAAAATAGAATGCAATAATAATATCTTTATTGCTATTGTGGCTGTAATAACATTACATTTCAACTACAGTTTTATTGTATTAATTATCCCCATTCTCTCTCAACAAATAAGATGTGCCATTTTCCCTCTTCTTGGGAAAATTAGTCATTCGAAGTTACATTTTAAAATGAATTCATTCATTTTTCATTGAAAATTAGCAATTTTCCCAGTTTTGACTGGGAGATCTCCTGGACATCCTGTTATCTCTGTAGACTATGTCCCTGTGTGAAGTGAGATCCCAGTTCAATACCTCTTGGATTAGCTATGTGTGCAGGGCAGGACATGCTGAGCAGTGTTCTGTGTAGAAGAACATCTGAGAGCAAGAAATATGCATTTCTCCACTGTTCCTTTGCTATTGACATGACTTTTACCCTTAAAACCATGAAACATCCATTGCTTAAACATTGCACCAGTTGTATTGTTCCCACACACATTCAGTGAAGAGTGAGAGCAACAACAACTTCACCTAGACCTCCGACCAGAAGAGTTTAGACTTTTGAAAATAGCCTTGTTCTCTTTCTTCTTCTTTTTTTTTTTTTTTTTTTTTTTTTTTTTATTAAACTCTTTCTGTCTCTTTTTCCCTAATAAACCCTTCACGGGGATTGCCTCTCTGTAAAGTGTATAGTCTGCAGTTAGTTTTGGGTGGCTACTCCCTCTATACCAGAGATTCTCGTGACCATATGGAGCATCTGTGCTTGACTGCACTTTCACACAAACCAGTAGCAGCAGGAGATGGGCTGGGATGGGCTGGGATGGGGTGGTGGTTGCTGTTGATTGATTTTGTCCAAGAATTGCTCTACATTGTGGATTTGAAGAGTTTACTTTAGAGTATTTTGTGGGGCTTAGATAATCTTACCCCACATGGAGTAATATTGCTCTGTAAGGTGGGACTTGGTGACTGGAGAGAGTTTGATATCACAATTTACTCCACAGGGAATATTTCATTCCTAGGGAAGATGTTCCAGAGGAGTCTTATTTTTTTTCTCAGACATTCCTGTGTGGGATGTGCAGTTCTCTCCTGCCTTCAGGATTTGCCCCTCAGATCTTTCCTAGTGCAACAACAGTGATTTTTATATACTCAAAGCTGAGAAACTAATGGATGTGTTTTTCCTCTTCATGCTCATGTCATCACATTTCTCAGCTGAAATTGCTATCACTGAAACCTAAATTAGACACAATCATAATGATATTTTGAGCTGTGCCTGTGGATTTTTATGCTACTGCTGTGAGTGAAAATGAAAGAAAAAATAGGTTTCACTTGTCTTTTCAGTTATAATGTTGAATGTTATTGGCAATCAAGGAGATCATAAGACGATCAGAAAGACAATAAGATGATCAAAAACATAATGAAATGATCAAAAAGATAATTAGGTGCTCAAAAAGATAAGAAGTTTGTTTTACAAAACATCTTTGTGATACTCACCCAGTGCTGAGGCACTTTGGCAAGTGAAGCACAGAGACAATCCTGTCGCTGCCCTGGGAAATAAAGGGGTTGACTCACAGCATTTTCTGCCTTTAATTACTCTGAATCCACTGATTAAGCCCAGGAGCTCTCCTCTTAATCCTGAATTACTCATTCTGACCCCCAGAGGGTTGATGTGGCTGAGCCATGACACTGTCACCCCCGAAATGCGTCGAACTGGGGGAAACAGAACTCAGCAGGTACTTCAGCTCATGACCCCCATGTCCATGGGAGCATCAGCCAGGCAGCCTTGCCTTAATTGAGTTGCTTACATTCCACGCTCAGTTACTGTCTGCTGACTTGCAAAAGAACAAAGGAACAGCTCCTTCCTATTAAGGAAGGTAATAACTTAATTAAAACCAAGTTCTACGCACTGCAGGATCTAGTTTGTCATCAAGAGGCCTTTCCTTGCCTTCCCCTCTAGTTTGTGGATAATCTATGCCAGATATTTAATCACTGGATACCCCAGTAGAAAGTTTTGAGCCTCCATAACCAGCAGAAAGCTTGTCAAAATAAATTTTAACTTCTGACCGTAGTGGAAGCCCAAGGAGAAGGTATTAACAGAATCAGAGCTGTCAATCAGAGCTTGGGCTCACCGTTTATGTTATTAATTCCAACTCTGGTGGCATGGGCTTGGGATAACAACCATCCTAAGCTGCATTGCTCCAAGAAACACAAACCAAGAGTGGAATATATTTCGTGCTGAGGTGACGTTACTGAGTGTCCAGAGAAACCTTTTCTTGCCTTTTTTTTTTTGTCTTTGAAAGGTGATGTTTTATTAGATTATTCTCACTGCCAAAAGACACAGCTACTGTCTGGCTTCGTTTGCTCACTGCTTTTTCCTAATGTAAAGATTTATTCCACACCTAAAAGCAACTGAGTGAGGAAAGAAAGTGAAGGAATGGATGTTTGTTTGTTTGTTTCTGCAAATTTCCTTCTAATTAAGGCAGCATGTTAGAACGGAGCCTGTGAACAGTCTTTGGTGGGTTGTGAAGTGAAATTGGCCTCCCAAATTGAAATCTATCTTGGAGACTATGGGTTGAGGTATTATTACAATGCAAACCAGCGGGAAGGATTCCAGAGAGAAAGAGGAGAAGTGTGTTAATTGAGAACAATAACATGCCCAAGCCCTCCAGAAGCTGGTGGCCTTAATAAAATGAGACAATGCTATGTTGTTGCATAACTTGAACTTCAAATTCAATTTCAGTTAGAGTGGGGCAGAAGTGATGCAGAGCTGAGTTTCTTTTGCTCTGCTCATTTTGGAGGCCATCTGAATGGAGAAGGTGTCATGGGTTGTGTTGAACTGGGCTTGAACTGTGATTCTCCCTCCCATCTTAATCACTCGATCATGGAATTGTTTTCAAGGACATTAAACACACAGAAGGTGATATTTGAAATCAAGGTAACACTGATGGCACAAGCTGCAATTCCTTGATGGAGAGAGACTCTTTACAAGAGCATAGAGTCACAGGACCAGAGGGAATAGCTTCAAAGTGACAGACAGTAGGTTTAGATTAGAGATTAAGAAGAAATTCTTGCCTCCAAGGGTGATGAGGCACTGGCACAGGTTGCCCAGAGAAGCTGTGGCTGCCTCATCCAAGTGGCCAAGTTGGCCATGGCCTTCAAGGCCATGTTGACCAGGGCTTGGAGCAACCTGGACTAGTGGAAAGTGTCCCTGCCCATGTTAGAGGGGTGGAATGAGATGGCCTTTAAGGTCCTTCCAACCCAAAACATTCTGGGATTCTACAATCTTAGCATGGTTTGCTTTCTTGCCCTATGTGGTTCTGCCACTGTTGTGACTGTGCCTTCAGGCCTGATGAGAGAATGGACTGTTGGTTTTGAAGAGTACAAGTTCTGGAGTTCATTCTAATCCTCTGTTTTTCTTCAGCACAGTGAACAAAACTAGTCTGAACTCAGCTGGATTTGGTCCAGAATTCCCTTACCCAGACTGTCCTCCCTGGTCACCTCAAGGGTAAAGTCCTGAAGTTGTGCCAAATCCATAAACCCTGTACAGTCAGGCAGTGCCATGGATGAAATCCATTTTTTCCTCCCTCTGTGGGAGGTTTGGCTTTTTTTGTCCTCAGTAAAAGAAGTCATTAGGAGCAAGAATCTTCCTTGAAATCATGAGAAACTTCATGAGTCAATTTGCACAACACTCCCAAGACACATGACAGATCTGTGAGTGTCTTCAGCTCAAGGTGCACGAGGACATTTTGTGGCAGTAATTTCTTACATGCCCAGAACTCTTTAGCAAGATTTGTTAGTATTATTTTTTTCTATTTATCTGTGTGAATCACTTTCCCACTGATTTCCCACTCCTTTTTTTTTTTCCAGTCTTGCAAATATTCTCTTTGCTGGACAAAAATGCTTCCATTTGTAGAAGGCAGAAAAGTGTAATATACTCCTAAAGATCCTGAATGTATTAATTAATGCTAACAGATGTGTAATATACTCCTAAAGATCCTGAATATATTAATTAATGCTTACAGACAAAACCCTAATTAGTGTCAGGAGTGACTTGGTTGGAATTCAGCAGTCAGCACCTCTAACCTCCTTGGAGAATGGAATTTCACATCATTGAGGAATCTGTCTTGATTTTTAATAAACCTGGTGTGAATAAGAACACATATAAACCCAGTTATCTTTATCTCCTCTGATTTAAGCAAACAAATGTAGATTAGAAAGCAAATACAAATTTTTAGCTATTATAAAGCACTCTAGATCCCAGAGTGTCCTGAAACACTTTATGTACGACTGGAAAATGGTGATTCTTTCCCTTCCTCCTTGTCTGGGCAACACAAATTCATCATTCATGAACTTGCACAACCTTAACTGAGCTGTGTCTGTATTTCAAAGCCATTGTGAGGGACAAACTACAATATCTCTTCTAGTTTCCCCCCTCTCCAACTCGGCAGTATCCAGGGATGTGGTGTGTGCCTGCATGGGGTACACATGGCTGGGATGTATTTGGCATATCAAAAGCAGTGAGTCTCTCAATCATTCATTGAAAGTTCCACTTGGCTTCAAGTCTTCCTGAAAAAAAAAAAAAAAAAAAAAAAAGATGTTTATTTTGTCTTCTTGACTTACTTTTCCTCGTGTCTGAGTATTGTGCCTCCAGGAAGAAAAGCTTGAATTGCTGAAGTAGGGCTTTTTTTTCAAAGCCTGCCAAGAATAAAGTGGCTTAATAAGGAAACACACAGATTTCACTTCTTAGAGGGGAAAAAAATAAGGAAAAAAAAAAAGGGAGTTAGTCAGTCAGAATGAGACTGGAAACTTCTTTGGGAGCAGTGGGTATTTTCTAGAAGTGTAAAGATAGGAGGGTTTTGGAATGTAATATGGAGCTAACTTGCCATGAAACTTGGAAAGGTCCAGGACTTTGCCAACCAAATTTGATGTCTGAACACACACTGATTTATGCTGGTGGAAATTATATCATGGCAAGTCCACAATAAGAGGTTCATAGAGGTTTGTGACTGAGCTGTCACCAAGCACATCTCACAGTGAGAGGTGTTTTCCTTGGGAAACTGTCCAGTTTGCAAGAGAGTGACTGTCACCATGTCCCTGGAGAGACAACACCTCGAGACTGGCTCATGCAGGAAACAGCAGTGGCAAAGCTGCTCTCACAGCATGTACTGCAACCCATGTCCCTTTAGGTCTTGGATGTCTCCCAGGGTCAGCCTGGCCCCATGATGTGCCTGTTCCTGGTGGCCACAGCCTGTGATGTCACTGTCAGTACCAGCCTTAAGCTGAGATCACATTTGCCCACTGGCAGCTTGGCCACCAAACCAGATGACACTTGCATTTCTGTGGTGGCTGAGGGAGACTGCCAACCAGGGATTGCTTTGTTTGTTCTGTCTGAGCAATATTTGTACACCAAACACTATCAGAGGTGACATGACTCATCCTGGTTGCTGCAGGACATGGGTCATTTCTGCTCCCACCACCAGCGAGGGTTGTAATGCTGGGAGGGAATTGTCTCCTCTAGTTTTAAACTTCAGTACTCTGCTGCTATTCAGCAGGGAAAAGTGACTCCAGGCTGAAAAGTCCAGTCAAGATTTAAGGCTGCTTGGAAGTAGACAACACCCAAGTTGGGATGTTCCAGCACTATCATCTTCTTGGGCTCTCTGACAAAACTTTGAGCAACTAAGCATCAAGGGCAACTTATATTTTCTCCTTCCATCAGACCTTCCACCAAAATTCACCTTCACAAGTACAAGCTTGCAGAGTGGAGCCTGAAAAAAAAAAGTGAAGAAAACAAGATTCTATATGAACAAGGGGAAGGTTTATGCCTTGTCTTCCTCAGGCCTCAGCCAGAAGACATTGTGTCCTCGCTCAGTGCCAGATCTTCTGCGCAGTATTGACTCAATGGGCCTGATGCCACCTCTGAGTCACTGAGCATCACTTCTCCATACACCTGGCCTTGCATTTATTTTTGGAGGTTTCCAGTCTAAGTACAAATAAACATACCCAACCCATCTTTGACCACAGCCTGAGGTGGAGCAGCTGCAGGTTTCTGAAAGATAATGCAGTGCTGGGAAGGGACAGGGAAAAAAAACAACATGTGGCAAATATTTCTGAAGAATTGAAGAAGTAAATGCTGAAAGAAGTGTATGTTGTTTTTTCAGAGTTGATTAGGGGTATTTAACACTCAGAATTGTTTATTTTTGCTGGCCAGAGGTGGAATGAATGCACTTGCTGCTTGACAACATGACTGCAATGCTCATTCAATCCTCTGGGATTTATAAGATCATATTCACTTGCCCTGATTGGGCATTACCAGAAGTTCACCTCCTGCAATACTTTCAGATTGTTCACAAACAAGAAATGAGTGTTGGTGAAGCAACACCATCAGCTTTATTGCTGCTTGGCACTACGTGATCATTAAAATGGAATTGAAGGTTCATATCTTTTGCAGAAATTGTCCAGGACTTCTAAAATAATCACAATTCAAATTTAAGGAAATCATATTATATAATATTA